>NC_041383.1:329036958-329073041 GCF_002162155.2 Triticum dicoccoides | reverse complement strand
GCTCGGGCCTGGCGCGGCTCGGGCGGGCCGGCCTCGGGCCTCGCTGGCCCGCGGCGGCGCTTGCCACGCGACGACCCGGGAGAGGCTGGGAGCAGCGGCGCGGGGACGGGCGGACATGTCCGGACGGGTCGGACGTGTCCGGCGGCGCGAGGGGAAAAAGGACTATGGTTTGATCCGCGAATTCCGGGGGAGGGGCTAGTTTTATAGGTAGAGGGAGCTAGGAGAGTCCAAATGAGGAGCGGTTTTCGGCCACGCGATCGTGATCGAACGACCGAGAGCATGGAGGGGAGTTAGATGGGTTTTGGGTCAGTTTGGAGAGGTGTTGGGCTGCTAAGAGAAAGGGGGTTTTACGGTTACCCGGTTAACCGTTGGAGTACCAAACGACCTCCAAATGGCACGAAACTTGACAGGCGGTCTACCGGTGTTATACCAAGGCCGCTTGGTAAGACTCGTTCCATTCCGAGAACGTTTAACACCCGCTCACAACGAGAGACGAAAGGGGAACGCCGGAGGACATAGGAGCGCTGGATTGCAAAACAGACAACGGGGAAAATGCTCGGATGCATGAGACGAACACGTATGCAACGCAATGCACATGATGACATGATAAAATGCAACACACAAGCAAATGACATGGCAACGACGGCGAATGACTGGCGGACACCTGGCGCATCGAATCCGGGGCGTTACACTATAGAACCGCCTCGCACTGGCCAATTCCTCTCCAAACACCTAAGGAGGCGATTGAACCGAACAAGTCTAACTTGCTCCAATTTAACCCTCATGTTTGGATACTTTAGGGCTATTTGAGCCCCAACTAGCTCAAACTAACTCTAACCCATGGATCCAAACAGGGCCAAAGTTAGTCTCGGAAAACGCATTAAGCCCTATATACATGGACAGACGGAGTACATGATATGTACTAGCAAATGCTCACCATTGGTAGTAGTTCATTGGTTGGTTTCGATTTTTGATTCAGTTGTTGTGATGCTACCGCCAATATTCCCGTGTGGTTGTTTCTATTGTAAAAAAAAGGAGGTACTAGTACTTAATGTGGAAAAGGTGAAGTGATGGTTGCTTCGCCCGAGCAACTTATTACTCTGGGAATATGGGAGTACTAGCGGATTCAAGGAACAGAGAACTGATGGTTGCTCCGTCTGAGCAACTTACTATGCCGAAGGTGAGGCTCTGTGATTTGACTGCTCACTAGTCATTACTACGGTGGCGCAATGACCGGGGTGTATCTTTCCTTGCAGATGTGCACTCAATATTGTTGCATGGCAGGTGGAGCCAGATGAAGGATGTCCCACATGTTAGCGAAATGAAGCTGAATTGTTTCTGGCATTGCTATCAATCCTTCAGGATTTGTTTATATGTATGCATAATTTTAATGAAATTGTACTGTGATGCTATGAAGGTTTCAACTTTGGTTCCCGCAGGAAAAAAAATGTTTCAACTTAAGTGTCTCTTGCCTCAAGATTATCTCGTTACAACATTCCATCAAATACAAATGAAACTACCATGGCTGCTAATGCATCTCAATGGTTTGCAGATCAGCGCCAATATTCACATAAAAATTGAAGTCAAAGTGTGAGAAGGTGTACAAATAAAGAAAAATATATAATTGATCGATGATGTTCATAGGCATGACTCTATTTCCTTGGCACAGTGTTCATTGCTTGGCAGCTAGTTTCACCCAGCTCTGAAGCCAAAAAAGAGGTGTATGGAGGACACCACAATCTGATCATTTTGTGGAGCTCCACTAAAATTGAGTGGACCATCCCTATTTGCAAAGATATCCAGTCAGTGTCATTACAATAATAGTGGAGCTAGATGATGAAACATAACACGCACAAATAGAAGCCGATCACCTTTACGATCTCTCTTTAGGACTAACTACTTGTTGGAGAAGATTAGGCATGGAGTTGGATGAGGAGGATAGCAAAACCAATCTCCCTTTCTGCAGTCCCACAGAAATGTAAAAACGTTGCACATGTGACATTTTGGCAGAACTGCACAAAATACTCTTAAGAAAAAAGTGATTTGTGCAGTTCAGCAAAAGGTCGCAATAGCAACGAGGTGAAAATGGATACCTCTGTTTGCAAAAGGAGGTAGAAAGGAAACAATTACTGCCCAATAACACGAGTTGAAGACACATACGCCGACAATAAAGAAGCATATTCCATGTAATAAGGGAAAGATAGCACATGGTGGTTTGTCAAAAATGGTTTGAGGACGAGATTGCGAGATGGAAAGTACGCCGGCCGAGATACGTTTTAAGCAAACAACTAAAGAAGATCCACTTGCAGCAACGTGGGAAGATGGGCAGTGGAGCAAGGCCAGAGGAAGCTGTACCTGAGGGTCGTCGTGATGTTACTAGGAGGGCACCGGCGGCCGGGATCTACCCATACCACGGCAGCGAGGAAGTGGCGAAGGCCCTACCGCGTCGGAGCTTGCTCAGAGAGAACGACAGGTACCGCAGATCGGGACGTGCTGCCTCAACACCGTCGAACGGAGAGACGATGCACATCCTCCCTTTCTGCTGGTGGATGGGATGCGGTCGGATCACTGACCAACGCTGAGAGAGAGAGGCCACCACCGCCTTGTGTGAGATGGTGTGACGAGAGACAAACCCATTTTCCATTTTCCCCACGACAATCGTTTTATATTCTATACGTGCCATTGAGGAATATATAACTTTATTTAATACTGACACATCAAGTCGAACGTTGTTCCGTCTAGGCATGGTACCCGACCCTCCTTCGAGTAAACAACCGCTACACGCGTCAAATTATCACTTGGGCTGCCTTTTCGTACAGAAACGAACTCCATCGTGTACCCGCGGGGGTGTGGCCAGGAACGAGACGTGAGTATGTGCGTCCTGCGTGCACCTCTTCTTTAGGTGCAGGTATGTACGTGGGTGGGTGTGAGAGAGATGGTTTGTGCGAAACAGAGGCAATGTGTTGATGATATCTCAAACAAAAAAAGCATAACATATGCAATGTGTGTGAAATGGAGTCATGGACATGAGATATCGATAGAATTGAAAATAGGGATGAAGTGTGTGGATGCATGATCAATAAAGAGTGCCATCGAATTTGTGTTTGCCCACGTGAAAGATACAGGGCGGCTGGGCTACTGGAATTTGAGAGGGCAGAGGTGTAGTTTTTCTCTGTGGCATGGATATCTACCTACAACGTTCGACTATCGGTGTGGGGGGGGGAGGGTGCAGAGACCGATTGACTAGTATATGTGTGGGGAAGGAGAGAGACCTAGCTATGTATTGAGGGAGATCGATTGGCATCCATGGATATGTGTAGGAGAGGAATAAGGTTGGGAGAAAGACAAAGGTAGAGTGTCGGAGGGTTGGTGGTGGAGTGGTGTCTCACAAATGGTGGGAGAGGCCTCCTAGACAAACAGGGGGTACGAGTGCAATATCAATAAGAGAGGGCGGGGGATGTCTATCTATCTATGCACGTGCGTGTGAGAGACGGGTCGGGAGGAAGGCAAGGATTATGAGGGGAGACGATATGGTTGTGGTAAGCATACGTAACTACATAGGAAGATCAACTGCCGTGTGTCCAAGAAAGGGAGAGACATAACTAGCGAGGTAAGTGTGTCGGTGTGTGGGGAAAACAAATTATAGTCAACCTGGCTATTTGTAGGGAGATCGGTATGTATACACGCATTCATGTGTTAGAACCAAATAAGGTCCGGAGAGACAGACAGGGGGAGAGTGGTGTGGCTAGGAGGTGGTGCGAGAGGCCTACCATGTCGAGGGGGAGGAGTGTGCGAGTATGAGATCAATGAAAAGAGGGGCGGGAGTGTGCACCTGCGTGGAACCGTATTGGACATAGGGGGGCATGGACGGTGAGAAGGGAGGAGGGGAAGTATCTATGTGTTTGTGGTAGGCACACTTGGATAGAGAGGTATATCGATCGGTGTGTGCCGGAAAGAAGGAGCTGGGGGGGCTACACACACCATGGGTGAACGACCTAAAGAGAAATAATGAACGCACGCGATGGAGGGGATGCTGAGGGAGGGTGAGAGGGGGTGGGCATGTGCATGCACGATAGAAAGTTAGTGCTAGCTGGCTACAAATAGAAGAGGATCGTGAAGGTGTAAAAGACGAACAAAGATCATAATTCATTATAAAAAAGTGGATACGGATACTTGAAGAAGATATCATAACGTAGAACATTGATTATAATTTGGGCTAATATGTGGCTTTTGCAGCTCGGGGCTAAATACTTGTCATAATGTAGGGGCGGGCACTATACTTTGTGTGATAAACACGGTGTACGTATGGAACATGGTTTAGATTATGAATATATAGTTAGTACACCAAATGTACTATTATTTGGAATCAACATCAACTGTATTCAAAAAATAGAATTTGAGTTCATATAGTACACATAGTTCATATCTATCTCTATAGTAATCATGTGGTGTTTTATTAAGGTAATACATGAATGATGGTTGAAGTTGGCAACAATCATGATTGTAGATTCTTATTGAAATAGAGAAACGAATTCAAATATAGTTTGAATTGCAGCGGTAGTATAGACATTGGAATGCACTAAAATGTTGGTATGAGTAGGTTACATGCATTATACAGCCAGCAAAAAAAAATTAATTGCACATAACATGGATTCATACTCCCTCCTTCCATCTATATAGGGCCTAATGCATTTTTTTAGACCGCCTTTGACTATTGACAAGATTAATAGTACATGACATGCACAATGTGAAAATTATATCATTGAAAGCTCCTTTCACACACGAATTTAACGGTGTGCTTTGTGTAAGTTGCATGTCATATATTATTGCTCTAATATTTGGTCAAAGTTAGCATCGAAAAACGCATTAGGCCCTATATAGATGGAAGGAGGGAGTAGCTTTGAATAGCATTTGTATAGTAAAACGGGACAAAACTCTCTCTTTGTGTGGTGTGAATAGTTTTATTTTTTTCATTTTTTCTGGTTGAGGGAAGTACGAATTGATTTGATATGTACAAGTACAATATTACACGTTAGGCATGTCCCTAAAATTCAACCCGTGCCTTGTTATATCCCGAAAATTTAGATATCGTGCTCCCAAAACTGGTGCCTTCACAACCCGCGCCTTGCTATACCGAAATTACAACGCGCGCGAAAAGTCCCTCCAGCTGGCAAATCCCGACACACGAAATCTCCCTTCTAGCCATGAGCCGTAAGGGCCGCTAGTTCAAATCAGTGGGGGTACTTTTGTAACACACCCTACATTTTGGACAAGCGCGTCCCTAAGTCATGGTTCCCCCTCCCATCGCCTCCTTTTCGCCATTCAATATCCCAGGGCACCATAACCTCTCCTCTCCAGCCACGAAACCCCACCCTCCTCCGTCCGCCACCTCACCGCCGCCCAGGCGGAGCCTCTGCCCCGACGACGTCGTCCACCGCAACAGCTCGACGTCCCTCGTCCACCTTCTCGGATGAGGATTCGTCGTCCATCTCGTCGTCGCACCGGTTCAGCCGCCCCGTCCTCCACCTCCAAGGAGCTGCTCCGACGATTGCCTCGTCTATCGCAGTTGTTCCATCCCCACAACGCTGCCTTAACCTGCTCCACTGGAACCACAGCATCCTCACTGACTCCTCGGACGAAGCCGAGGCCTACTCAACGCCACCAAAGAGGTTGTACACTCATTGCATCACACCTTCTCCTTAACTCGACCTCCCGGCGCCGACGGTGCTTTCTCCCGCACCCCCATGGAGTGGCTAACTTGATGCTGGCGCCGCGGGTGACCTCTCCATGGCGGCTCTCCCCCAGTGCGAGGCCCCTATGGTGGCAGCGTCCATGCCAGCCAGATATGCTGCTGCTGCTGCTCCGGCTCTCACTCACTCACTCACGCTACTGCTGCTACTCTCCTCCTCGCTCATGCTGCTTCTCTGCTCTGATTTAGCTACACTTCAGTTGACTGAATTGAATTTTGGTTCAGTCGATTTGCAGGGGGTGGGGGGGGGCTCACCGAAGTTAAGGAAGAACCACCCGCAACAGGGACGGGGGCTCACCGGAGAGGTACCCCACTATCTATCTTAGGGTTCAGGGTGGGGGCAGGGGGCCTAGAGGACTAGACGGGGCGGCGGGGCGGCGGTGGACCAGCGGTGGGGAGTTGTTTCGGGGCGGCGAGGTAGCGCTGGGGCCGGCGATTCAGCCGGTGATGGCTGGCGGCTCAGGGTGGTGCAGGTTGAAGATGAACTACAGGCCCTCCCTAAACTATATGTCAAGTGCCTCTCTACTACCATTGTGTTCAGTTTCGATAGTAAAATTCAGATTCCACAGTAAATTTCAGTTTCGACAGTTAAGTTCAGAGTCAACAGTTTTTAGGTCATCTGTTGTAGTCAGGTGGTTTTTGGTGATGTAAATTTTACATCATCTATTGGAGATGCTATTAGAATACCACTTGAGATTAACGATGTCTGTCTTGTGTTGCTTCAACCTTGACGTCTTACGGTGCACCAGAGCTGCTCCAACAATAGAATGATCCATCACAACAGAGCAGTGCCCTGGACGCCATCTACAGATTCCTCAGATCTTCCTCCACACCTCCGACAACCACCTCTGCCTCAACTTCTTCAGCGACCAACCCAATGATGCTGAGGTCGACACGGCTATGGCAAAGAGGTTGTACACTTGTTGCATCACTTATTACTCTACATTGATGTCGATCCATTAGGGCTATTTTGGTTCAACGGAAAAACATAGCAATAGGGAATTTTCCTATGGCACTCTACAATTCAATTATTCATGCATTTTGTTGAAAGGAATGGAGCAAAACATCCACCTGGACCTACTTTTCAAAATCCTATTCATGAAAACAAGACCAAGTGCATTAGTGGCAGAATAACATTCTAACTGTACACCCTTTCATATGGTTTCACTTTATTTTGGCCATGTTTCTTTGCATTCCCCTGCTCTTCCAATTCCTATGAACCAAATACCCAAGTTGACAGAAATCATGTGTTTACAAATGCTCTTTTTACCATGTGCATTCCTATCCTATTCCGGTGTTTTTCCAATCCCTGCGTTTACAGAATTACTTCAATTATAGGTAGGTGTCGAAGGGAACTTTGTGTGGTTTGTCCTGCTCCTGCCACGATGTCGTCGACCTCACCTGAGCTTCTCCTTTGACAGAAGCATCCACCAAACTAGACATCATAACTCCTGACCGTCTTTCGCCGCCTCAGATCTCCTTCCCTGTCGCCGGCACCGACAGCAACGGCATCACCATCATCGACTCAGCAGATGAACCTGAGGAGTACACGGGTCCACAAGAGAGGTCGCACTCTTTTGTTTCTGCTTATGTTATGCATTGCTTAAAATTACCTGCCACTTTATCGTCATATTCACCTCTTAGACTCCAAGTCAGGTCCAAATTAATGTTCAAACTTGAGTTCCAAATTAGTTGTGGGCACATATCGAGGCAGCAATGAATAGTATCTCTGTCTAATATCTGGTTCACCTATGGTATGCCTATGTTGTTCATCTTGGGTGGGAAACAAATAGTAAAGCAATCATGATCTGTCTTTTTATTAAATTAAATCAATCATCAGCCTGCTATCATTATTTTTGGATCCATCCACTGGTTGTTACCATCACTCTAAATTTTTGCATGCTCTCCTTACATAATCTCACCATATTTTTTTTTCATATGCATGTCAGATATTGTACACAGTCATGCTGAACATGTAGAGAAAAAGAGAAGAGTTTTGCGCAGCAATACAATGTCGTGAAAACATCGCTCCATTTTCATTTGTCGACAATGTTTGTACATTAAACTACTCTTCCTGTGAATCAGCCATTTCGGTGGGAGATGGAAAAATATGGAGTGAAAACAAGGCCTTCAGAGCAGACAGTGCTACCTGTCGAAGCAGATCTCTTGTTGGGTCCCGATAGCTCCTCAAAGATGGATTTAGAGACAGATGACCAGTCCTATTCCCCCACCGAGGTGTATGCTCTAACTTGGCATGGTTATACTACTCATATCGTGCATATGGTGTCTTGCATTGCATAGTTTAGACATCATATACAGAATATTCAACACCATGTTCTTAGTTCAGACATCATATCGAATGCCCTTTGTTTAGCATATAAATCACATATGTGAATTTAATCATGCGATCCTGATTACTTAGATAACATGTAGGTGAATTATGTCATGCGATCCAATTTAGTTATTCATCATATCTTTGAATTATGCTATGCTATGCTATCCAGTTTAGATAGACATCATATATGTGAAATTATGTCATGCTATCCATTTTAGTTAAACAATATGCATGTCAACTATTTCATGCCCTCTTTTTTCCACACTATCTATTGCATCTGTCTCTCATACAATGTATGTACGTTCAACTATGTTTCCTATTTATTAGCCATTTGAATTGGAGCGGGTGATGCCAGTATCTAGTAGAGTAAAAACATGGTCTTCAAATAAAATAGTGCTATCTCTTGGTGGAGATAGCACCCCGGTTGTACATGCACGAGAACCAGCCCTACCACACATAACCCAGACTCTCACAGATTGTACCACTACTGCGATGGACAGAGAACCAGCTTCGCCCAATCTAACCCCAACCCCAGCAGATAGTAACCAAGTTCTTGTTGACACAGCACCATCTCCACCATAGAGCTCCCAAACAAGAGCAGTTAGTAAGGCAGCTCCAGTGCCCAAAGGGCCAGTACTACCACGGCGAACCCCAACTCCACCAGTTAGTACGCCTATTCCTGTGGAGGAAGCACAACCATCCAGTCGTAGTTTAGCATCTATCGCATTTGATGTTGTTAAATCCTATGTGCGTATCTTCCCATCTTGGAAATATTATACTGAAGATGAAGGGAAATGCCAGTTGCAGGTGTTTGTCCAGGAGTTATGTGTAAGTAATGTTATTCATGGCAATTACTTTGCTTTGTCCCATACATCCTAACTCCATGATTGTTATAATACAACAATTTTTCCCATTTTTCTCTATAGAGAAGGACCGATTTGGAAACTCGGGATGAGGTAACCTGTGCTAATACCTCTATTGTCTTCAAGAATGCTTGGTGGCAGTATCGGAATTACCTAAAGAAAACGTACTTCACCGGCAAAGAAACTCATCAAATTCCCTTACGTTCTCCTAAGACACATTTACTGGACGATGACTGGCAACACCTTATTCTGTGCTGGTCCCGAACCAAGAATGTGGTAAGGTCTATGAGCTCATTTTCTATTTTTAAGTACTATATTGTTGTGTCTTATTGTACTCTGTTCATGTAGAACAAGTGCCTAAACCTGAAGAACAATTGTTCTAATTTAAGATTTCATTGCTATCGTGCATACTGCTTTGCTCTTGTATCACTGTATTTACTCATACAAACTTATTTTTAAATTGAAGGATCCAATGAAAACTCTAATGGAACAACATATATGTTCAACAGGTTTGCTCTTATTAATAGCTCCATTGATTTCAATTTCAATTGTGTATACAGATGACTTCTCATATCTTGCACATTACTAGCATCACAACAGAGCCAATAGTGTTGTTGTACATGTAGACCCGTGGTACCCATCTGAAATCTTGTTGTGTCATGTAGTTTCCCACGCTTTGTATTCTTTCGCTGCTCCTTTGTCTTGAACTGATATGATTTGAAACGTGTCTCTATTTTGATTTGGCAAGACAATGCAGTGACCATAGGACATAGATATATGTTTGTTTGATGCTTTTATTATGTACTAGTGCTTGGAAATAGAAGACCTAGTAGTTTAATCCTTTCCACCTTACTAATGAACTGATTCACTCAAATGAGTTTCATATACTAGTACATGCTAAACCTGTTATGTCTCTATTTGTTTCTTCTTTTAGAATGCGGACAGAATATTGGGGAAGAGTGCCTTATTAAGCAATGGTAAAGGAAGTAATGCAGATAAGGTTCAGGATAGTGAGACATCCTTGTTGGTCTCCAACAAAGCTGATAAAACAGCTAAGGAAGACCATCTTGAAGACAGTGCGACAACTCCAAAGTCCTATCTTTGTTTAGTGTTCAAGTTACTGGCCACTACCGCTTGCACAAGCTATTCAAACTCACTATTTGAATCAGTTTGATTTCTTGAGTCTCAACTACGAGGCGAAAGACATCGATCAGCTATGCTGCAACATGAAGCAGGAGGACTACGGAAGTCCCTGGAGCATTCAGATGCATACTTTCTGGTGCAACATCAAGCATTGGAGGATTTTAGCGCCAAACAGGACAAAGCTAATAAGTTTGCTAAGATTATTGCCAACATGGTGGATACCCAGGATAACATTTTTTGAGCTCTTTTGTTTCAATGTTGCTCTTGTTTTGCTACCGCGTTTATTTGCACTGGTGGCCAATTTTGATAGCCAGTGTATGTAATATGTTGCTTTGTTCCCTATATTTGCACTGGTGGCGAATTTTGATACCCAGTGGATGTAATATGTGTAATAGCATTAATAGGCTAGCGTTAGTTGCTTGCTTACTTATTTCCTTATTGTCTTTTTTAGTTGTTTTCTTGTAGTCACTACAGCTCTTTTTCCGTGTTTTTCTAGTGGCCACAATAACCTATTTTTGGTAACTAGGCCACAATAATCATGGCAACACACAGACTGTTGTAACCATGGGCCTCCTGTGGGCCATATGATCCATGGGTCTTCTACGGGCCGTAGGATCCATTGGTCTTCTATACGGGCCGTAGGATCCATGGGCCTTCTATAGGCCGTAGGATCAATGGGCCTTCTATGGGCCGTAGGATCCATGGACTTTCTACGGGCCGTACGATCCATGGGCCTTCTACGGGCCGTAGGATCCATTGGTCTTCTATGGGCCGTAGTATCCATGGGCCTTCTACAGGGCGTATAATCATTTTGCCAATCATGGGTCGTACTATCCGTGGACCATAACGGGCCGTTAATAGGCCGTATTTGATAACTCTACGAAAATAGCCCATTGGTTTTTTTTGACATGAAAGCAGCCCAACGGGTTAACGGGCCACAAACAGGCCAAATGTAACCACGGGTTGAATTTTTCCCACAAACGGAATAGGCCAGTAACGGACCGTAACTAACCGAACTCTAGAAATGACCCCAAGAATAAATGGGCCTTTAGAAGGCCGAAAGTTAAAAATGGTTACAAACGGCAGACAGAATAATGGGCCGTTAATGGGTATAAAGTGATACACTGTTCATTATGGGCCAGTTTCATCTCGGGCCTTTAATGGAACCAGAGTTACGAAGGGCCTCATATGGGCGGACATCATGGGCCATACATGGGCTGGAAGTTACAACGGGCTAGAATCATATTAGACGGCCTAGATGAAGCTAATAGGCTTAATTCCGATAGGCCGTAAGGGGTCGGGTGTTAGTGGGCCGTAAATGGGCGATATACGAACAGGCCGTTAACAGGCTTTCCATGGGCCAGCCCGTTACCTTTTGACCAAGTATAACGGGCCGGCCTTTTCCCCGGAATGGGCCTCTATTGGGCCGTGCCATGTGTCGACGTATCATAGGCGCCTCTTGTCCAATGAGTGGATGACATCTTGCCCCCCATGGAGCAGACACGTGTTACCTCCGCCCAATGAGAATTTTACACGTGGAAAATCCCCATTGGTCCGAGCTGTTAATGGGTTATCAGATCCAAAACCGGACCTGATAGCTTAATGGCGTGCCGTTATGGTGGATGCCACGTGTCGGTCACCCTTGACGAAAGCACTTCCACGATGCATGATTTATCATCATGGAAGTCGACACTTCCCTTATGATAATTTTGGTAATGTCATGGAACACTTCTACGACGTCACATGTATGACTATCTTGATTCTGTCATAAAATCGTCATGGATGTACATGCATGACAGAAAACGTGACCTACTGTGACAAACACGTATCATCACCGAAGTGTATTTTTTTGTAGTGATTCATATAAGTGTCACAAATAGCCCTAGAGTTCGTAGTAAAATAACACCTTAAGATACAAATCAACCAAAACCCTAATGTCACTGAGATACTCCAATGTCACCACAAGTATCCGCGGGTATGATTATACGATATGCATCACACAATCTTAGATTCATCTATTCAAACCAACACAAAGAACTTCAAAGAGTGCCCCAAAGTTTTTACCGGAGAGTCAAAACGAAAACGTGTGCCAACCCCTATGCATAAGTTCACAAGGTCACAGAACCCACAAGTTGATCACCAAAACATACATAAACTGGATCATGTGAATATCCCATTGTCACCACAGATAAGCAAATGCAAGACATATATCAAGTGTTCTCAAATCCTTAAAGACTCAATCCGATAAGATAACTTCAAAGGGAAAACTCAATCCATTACAAGAAGGTAGAGGGGGAGAAACATCATAAGATCCCACTAGAATAGCAAAGCTCACGGTACATTGGATCGTGCCATATCAAGAACACGAGGAGAGAGAGAGATCAAACACATAGCTACTGGTACATACCCTCAGCCCCGAGGGTGAACTACTCCCTCCTCGTCCTGGAGAGCCCTGAGATGATGAAGATGGCCACTGGTGATGGATCCCCCCTCCGGAAGGGTGCCGAAACAGGGTCCCGATTGGTTTGGTGGCTATAGAGGCTTGCGGCGGCGGAACTCCCGATCTAGGTTTTGTTCTGGAAGTTTTGGGATTTATAGGAGGGGTTGGCATCGGTTTCACGTTAGGGTCCCCACTGGGAGTCCACGAGGCAGGGGGTGCTCCCTAGGGGGGCGCCCTCCACCCTCGTGGGGCCCTCGGGACTCTCCTCCGGTAACTATTCGTTCCAGTATTTTTTATATTTTCCAAAAATATTCTCTGTTGATTTTCAGTGCATTCCGAGAACTTTTATTTCTGCACAAAAACAACACCACGGTAGTTTTGCTGAAAACAGCGTCAATCGGGTTAGTTCTAACCAAATCATACCAAAATCTTGTAAAAATATTATAAACATGGCATGAATACATCAGAAATTATAGATACGTTGGAGATGTATCACCTCCCTTCCTGCACCCGAGCACACTTGTCCACCAATGTGTATAGCTCCTTCACAGTCTTGGGCAGCCGAACATTCATCTTGGAACGTATCCTGCAGTTGTGCACGTTCGATTGGAAGGCGGCTATCAAAGTTGTCGGGTGGATGTCTGGAATATTCCTATGGACTCTGCTGAACCTTTGCAAGTACTTCAACACAGTTTCTCCTTTCTGCTGGAGGAGCTGAAAATCACTGGGTTGCCCTGGTTCTTGATGGTCACCATGAAGGCGCCAATGAACTCATGGCACAGGTCAGCCCATGATGAAGTGGAGTTCTCCGGCTGGTGCATCAGCCAAGACCTCACATTTGACTTGAGTGCCAAAGGGAAGTAATTGGCTAACACCTTCTTGTGTCTTCCCCCAGCAGCCTGAACAACGATGGTGTAGATGCTCAAGAGCTCTGTCGGGTTCAACCTTCCATCATACTTCTCGGGTATCTCTGGCTTGAACATGCGAGCGGACGGCCAACAGACTTGTCGTAGCTCCTGGGTGAAGGCATGGTACCCGACATCGAAAGGTAGGCACCCGCCATCTCCGAGCGCGGGCTCGTCGACGTTGGGGCCGTCGCACCCATTTAGCTAGCAGTGGTCGTCGTGGTGCTGCTCGATGATGGCGCATGCGCCTTCCCTCCGCCTGTTCTCCGGGGCTCTTTGTGGTTCTTGACGTGCTCGAGGGTCAGAGGATGCCATCGAGACATCGTCCAACTCTTGGTTACATGGCTCCCGCACTTCTTGCCGAGGTGGGGACTGCACTGTGGGGGTAGCCCCTTTCGTGCAGCCAGCCACACGAGCCATTGACATCACCTGGGGAGGCCATGGTGGGCCAGCTCGCTGCGATCCTCCCGCCTCAGCAAAACCAATCAAGCTCTAGATGGTGGCTCACCAGTCATCCATTTGATCGCCCGCTGGCGGGAATCTCAACAGCAACTGGGCCCTCGCCATGGCCTCTGAGGCAGTGCTTGGCATGGGTGACGATGATGAAGACCGCCTTGTCGCTTGACTCCTAATGGCACTGGTGGTGACTGCATCGCGCCCTCGATGATCTGAGCCAGCCTCTTGGATGGCGTGGTCACGCAGTAGAGGCGCTTGAGGGCCGGCGGCTCCGTTGGGCATAGTAGCTAGGTTAGCGTGTTATGGGGGTGGCGCGTGTCTCACGATCGCACCCGTGACCGGGGTAGGCGGAGGGTTGCGGTTCGCCCCAGAACAAGCGCCACCATTGCAATTGTGCCCTTCGGCGAGGAGAGAGGGCGCAGGTAAAGTAATCCCTCCATCCATACCTCGTGGAGTATGGCCACTGGGATGTTGTTGATGTTGTCCTTCCCCGGCGCATCCTGCTTCTGCTTCAGCCGCGGGGGTGGTGGTGACAATGCATCCTGTGCCGACCACACCTCCCGCGATGTCCACATCCTCACGTGTCCCCTCATTTCTCGCGACGTTGGCGGCCATGGGCGGTGGAGTGATACATCTCCAACGTATCTACTTTTCCAAACACTTCTGCCCTTGTTTTGGACTCTAATTTGCATGATTTGAATGAAACTAACCCGGACTGACGCTGTTTTTAGCAGAACTGCCATGATGTTGTTTTATGTGTAGAAAAGAAAAGTTCTCGGAATGTCCGGGAAATCCACGGAGGCACTTTTTGGAATTAATAAGAATTTTTGGCGAAAGAATTAGTGCCAGGGGGCCCACAGCCTGTCCACGACACAAGGGGGCATGCCCCCCCTAGGGCGCGGCCCCCTATCTCGTGGACCCCCTGGACCTCCTCCGACCTCAACTCCAACTCCATATATTCCGTCTCGGGGAGAAAAAAATCAAGGACAAAGTTTCATCGCGTCTCACGACACGGAGCCGCCGCCAAGCCCTAATCTCTCTCGGGAGGGCTGATCTGGAGTCTGTTCGGGGCTCCGGAGAGGGGGATTCGCCGCCGTCGTCATCATCAACCATCCTCCATCACCAATTTCATGATGCTCACCGCCGTGCGTGAGTAATTCCATCGTAGGCTTGCTAGACGGTGATGGGTTGGATGAGATTTACCATGTAATCAAGTTAGTTTTGTTAGGGTTTGATCCCTAGTATCCACTATGTTCTAAGATTGATGTTGCTATGACCTTGCTATGCTTAATGCTTGTCACTAGGGCCCGAGTGCCATGATTTCAGATCTGAACCTATTATGTTTTCATGAATATATGTGTGTTCTTGATCCTATCTTGCAAGTCTATAGTCCGACAACCCCGAAGTGACAATAATCGGGATACTTCTCGGTGATGACCGTAGTTTGAGGAGTTCATGTATTCACTATGTGCTAATGGTTTGTTCCGGTTCTCTATTAAAAGGAGGCCTTAATATCCCTTAGTTTCCATAAGGACCCCGCTACAACGGGAGGGTAGGACAATAGATGTCATACAAGTTCTTTTCCATAAGCACATATGACTATTTACGGAATACATGCCTACATTACATTAATGAATTGGAGCTAGTTCTGTGTCACCTTATGTTATAACTATTGCATGAGGAATCGCATCTGGCATAATTATCCATCACTGATCCCATTGCCTATGAGCTTTTCATATATTGTTCGTCGCTTATTTACTTTTCCGTTGCTACTGTTACAACTACTACAAAAACCCAAAAACTTTTATCTTCTTCTACCATTACCTTTATTATCATACCACTTTTGCTACTAAACACTTTTCTACAGATACTAAGTTATCTAAGTGTGGTTGAATTGACAACTCAACTGCTAATACTCAAGAATATTCTTTGGCTCCCCTTGTGTCGAATCAATAAATTTGGGTTGAATACTCTACCCTCGAAAGATGTTGCGATCCCCTATACTTGTGGGTTATCTAGACTAATTTCTGGCACTGTTGTCGGGGAGCATAGCTCTATTCTCTGAGTCACTTGGGATTTATCTGTTGATCACTATGAAGAACTTGAAAGATGATCGAACTACTATTTTGCCCTCAACTACGAGGGGAGGTAAGGAACTTCCATCTAGCTCTGCACTAGATTCTCCTTCCGTTATTAGTAGGCTTGCGCCACCTAAACCTGCTACTGCTATGAATTCTGATATGTCGCATGTTATGGATGATGCCACTTCTGCTATGCATGATGAAACTACTTCTGTGTGTGATACTACTTTGCCATTAGGTGAATTTCTAGATGAACAACTTGCTAGATTTAGGGGGAATGAAATTACTGAGAAACCTATTATTGATGATAGTGATGATGAAGGTCCCCCCAATGATTATGTATTACCTGTTGTTCCTAAGGGTTATGTTATGAATGAAAAAGGTGCTATGGAAATTCTTGCTTGCAATGATAGAAATTATCTTAAGAAATTATTAGCTAAATGGAAGCAGCAGTCTATTAATGCTAGAATGAAACCCGATCCTGCTTTTGCTACTTCACCTATCTGTGTTACTGATAAGGATTATGAATTCTCTGTTGATCCTGATATTATATATTACATTAGTTGAATCTGATCCTTTTTGTGGCCTTGAATCTGAAACTGTTGTGGCAGATCTTACCAAGTTGAATGATATAGCCACCCTATTTACTCATGATGAGAAGTCTTGCTATTTATATATCCTTAAGATATTTCCGTTCTCATTAAAGGGTGATGCTAAGACTTGGTATAATTCTCTTGCTCATGGTTGTGTGCGTAGTCCCCAGGATATGATTTATTACTTCTCTGCTAAATATTTCCCTGTTCATAAGAAACAAGCTGCCTTGCGGGAAATATATAATTTTGTGCAAATCAAAGAAGAGAGTCTCCCACAAGCTTGGGGGAGGCTTCTCTGGTTACTTAATGCTTTGCCCGATCATCCTCTTAAGAAAAGTGAAATACTTGATATCTTTTATAATGGACTAACCAATGCTTCCAAGGACTACTTGGATAGTTGTGCTGGTTGTGTTTTCAGGGAAAGAACAGTCGACGAAGCTGAAATATTATTGAATAATATGTTGACTAATGAAAATAATTGGACTCTTCCTGAGCCAATTCCTGAAGTAATTCCTGAACCAATTGAGCCATCTCCTGAGCCTATTCTTAAACCCACTCCGAAGAAGAGAGGTGTTTTATTTCTCAATCCTGAAGATATGCAAGAGGCAAAGAAATCAATGAAAGAAAAAGGTATTAAAGCTGAAGATGTTAAGAATTTACCACCTATTGAAGAAATACATGGTCTGAATATACCGCCTGAAGAACCACATTGTCTTGATAACCCAACACAGGTAGTAAATGTAAATTCTCTCTATAGATATGATAAAGTTGAAATACCCTCTACTAAATTTCATAGCTCATGCTTAGATGAATTTGATGACTTTATGGCTAGACAAGAAAGTTTTAATGCTGATGTTGGTAGAGAGTTAAAGAATAATGCTTTCGAGATAGGACGCGTAGGTAATAATCTGGCTAGAGTAAAAGATGAACTTCACCACGTTAGCAAATATGCTTCTATGGTTGCTACTCAAGCTGAGCAAGTACTCAAAGCTCAAAATGATTTGCTTGATGAATTGAATAATAAAAATGACTTTGCTATTAGAGTGGCTACTAGAACTGGTAGAATGACTCAGGAACCTTTGTATCCTGAAGGCCACCCTATGAGAATCAAGCAAGATTCTCAGAGAAATAATTTAGAGGCACCTAGTTCTTCTAAAAAGAAGAAGAAGAAAGATGATAGAACTTTGCATGCTTCTAGTGAACCTACTGTAGACACACCTGAGAATCCCAATGATATTTCTATTTCTAATGCTGAAACACAATCAGGTGATGAACATGAACCTAGTGATAATGTTAATGATAATGTTCATGTTGATGCTCAACCTAGCAAAAACAATGATGTAGAAATTGAACCTGTTGTTGATCTTGATAACCCACAATCAAAGAATCAACGTTATGATAAGAGAGATTTTGTTGCTAGGAAACACGGTAAAGAAAGAGAACCATGGGTTCAGAAACCCATGCCCTTTCCTCCTAAACCATCCAAGTCAAAGGATGATGAGGATTTTGAGCGCTTTGCTGGAATGATTAGACCTATTTTCTTACGTATGCGCTTAACTGATATGCTTAAGGTGAATCCTTATGCTAAGTATATGAAGGATATCATCACAAATAAAAGAAAGATACCAGAAGCTGAAATTTCCACCGTGCTTGCTAATTACACTTTTAAGGGTGGAATACCAAAGAAACTTGGGGATCCAGGTGTTCCAACTATACCATGCTCTATTAAAAGAAATTATGTTAGAACTGCTTTATGTGATCTTGGAGCCGGTGTTAGTGTTATGCCTCTCTCTTTATATCGTAGACTTGAATTGAATAAGTTGACACCTACTAAAATATATTTGCAAATGGCTGATAAATCAACTACTATACCTGTCGGTATTTGTGAGGATGTGCCTGTTGTGGTTGCAAATGTCACTATCTTAACGGACTTTGTTATTCTTGATATTCCCGAGGACGATAGTATGTCTATTATCCTTGGTAGACCTTTTCTTAATACTGCAGGGGCTGTTATTGATTGCAACAAAGGCAATGTCACTTTTCATGTTAATGGTAATGAGCATACGGTACACTTTCTGAGGAAACAATCTCAAGTTCATAGCATCAATTCTATTGAAAAAGTTCCAACTATCATTTTTGGAGGTTTTGAATTTCCTCTCCCTACTGTCAAGAAAAAGTATGATATTCTTATTGTTGGGGATTTTCATATCCCCGTTGAGGTAACTTAGTGTTATTCGAAATTTCTCCGGTTCCGTGTTATTCGGAATGAGTTTGTTAACAAGACTTGATCAACCTTGTTAGTGGGTTCATTTTGATGATCACGAGATGGATGAAACTAGAAGGCACAACCTTCTATATCCTCTTTTTACTTTCTATTATTTAGAATAAATAAAGCAAAAATAGTATTATATGTCTATTTTCTGAATTAACCGTGCATTAAAAAATAGTCCGAAAATAAAAGTGCTCCAAATGCCCTGCAAATTTAGTATGATTTTTTCTAGAATATTTGAGGATTTTAGGCACTGAAAACACTGCAGGAGGGGCAAGCACCAGGCCACGAGAGAGGAGGGCGCCCCCCTGTAGGGCGCTCCCCCTGTCTAGTGGGTCCCTGGTGGCTCCCCTCCGCTTATACCAGCACCCACACACTTCATATTCTACCCAAACAAATCCCCATCCAGCTCAAGCCCAAGTTCTAGCTCGTTTTGCTGCGATTTTCGATCTCTTAGCTCAAAGCTCCATTCACAAAACTGCTTTGGGAGATTGTTGCTTGGTACGTGACTCCTCCATTGGTCCAATTAGTTTTTGTTCTAGTGCTTTATTCATTTCAAATTTTTGCTGCATAGGTGACCTTGTTCTTGAGCTTGCATGTTAAATTTTTGAGGTCCCAAGCAATTCCAATGCATGATATAGGCTCTAGGCACTTGTAGGAGTAGTTGCTATCAATCTTGTTTAGTTTTATTCACTTTTGTTTTGAAGTTACTAAAATTTCAGAAATTTTCAGAAAAAGAAATATGCTTAGAAGAATGTACCAAGGTGGTTCCTCGGCAAAGAAAGGGCCAAGGATTGCTATACGTGAACAAGATGTTAATTTGCCAAGGGACGCAAATGTACGGGCTTGCGAGTGGCCATTCGATGATTTTATGGTCGAAGAAGGCTTCAAGGAGGAATTTGATGCGTATGTGTGTAATGCCGAGCTGGAGGACTTCTTACAAGATAAGTGTCCTCAATATTTTCAATTGACTGATTCCTTTGTGCGGAGGTTCGAATATATTTCTGCGCGTAATTCTCCTAGTGTTATGTTTGATATTTATGATACATCTTATACCATGGATTTAGAGGATTTCACAACTGCTTGCGAACTCCCGGAGTGGGGTAATATTAATGATCCTCCCAAATCTGAAGTTAGAGATTTTCTTGCTAGTATTACTGTGGGAGAATCTAGGGACGTCACACAAGCTACCATAGGGAGCATTCATTTTCCTGCTATACATTACTTTGCTCTCTTTATTGGTAGATGCATTAACGGTAAGGACGAAGTATGTCACATGTGTGCCCCTGATCTTTGTGTCCTCAAGAGTGCTATGTCAGGTTATAGAGGTTATAACTTGGGGGCAATAGTTGCACGTAGGTTGCATAATAATAGTAGAAGGGGAGATTTCTTTGGAGGAATTTATGCAACCCATGTGGCTAATTTTCTTAATATAGCTCCACGAGAGGGGGATATGATTGTACCTCCTGTTTATTTGGATAAAGAAGCTATGTTTGATCATCATTTTCTTGAGAGGAATGAACAATTCCTCCATTATCAACTAACCTATAACATACGCAACATCGTCCCTGTTACTCTTCCTGCTCCCTACCTTTTTGATCATCAGGCAAAAGGAAGATATGTTGCTAGGGAAGAAGCAACTGAATATGAGAGGGGAATGGAGGCAGCTCTCCAATACGCTGCTGCTGGGGAGGCGGTCGCCTCTTCATCTCAGTACTACCCTAGTTTCACTTATGGATATCAGCCAGGCGGTCACTGGTATTAAACCAACTTAGGCCAAAAGCCTAAGCTTGGGGGAGTATGTATTTCTCACCGACTTTACATTCATGTTCACACACTAGTCGTCGGTGCTCATACTCTTTCATTGTATTACCCATGCTAGTTTAAATTTCTTTTTCTCGCTTTCTTCTTGTGTGTTTGATAAACCTTAAGAAAAACCAAAAAAATTAGTTAGTTTAATTTCCTTGCTTGTAGTAGGAATTAAAATGAAAACCCAAAAAGATTTCTCATTCTTCTTTTTACTTGTTGGGAGCTTTCCCATGTAAATAATTTTATTTTATTTTCTTTCTTTTGGGGGTCGAGAAGACCATATTGAAAATGCTTAGTGGCTCTTATATGCATGATTCTTTATTTAACTTAGAGCCCATATTACTTGTCTTCTCTCTTGAGTTGAATGCTTGCAAATTCCAGCTTAGTCCAATGCACATGCACTCTTATTATTATACACATCGTTCGGTCGTGCAAGTGAAAGGCAATAATGATGATATATGATGGACTTATTGGGATGAGAAAAGTTGGTATGAACTCAACCTCTTTTTTTTGTAAATATGATGATTCATCGTTCCTGAGTCAGCTATTATGAAGTAAACAAATTTGCAATGAAATTTCAAGATTATAGTTGCTTCTGCCATGCTTGATTAGCTATGAGTTATAATGGTTTACCTTGCATGCCAACATGCTATTAGAATGATTATGATGTGGTATGATGGGATGGTATCCTCCTTTGAATGTATTAAGTGACTCGACTTGGCACATGTTCACGCATGTAGTTGAATCAAATCAACATAGCCTTCGTTATATTTATGTTCATGGTAGATTATATCCTACTCATGCTTGTACTTGGTGTGAATTAATTTTAATGCATGTTTATGACTGTTGTCGCTCTCTCAGTTGGTCGCTTCCCAGTCGTTGGCTAGCCTTCACCTGTACTAAGAAGGAATACTGCTTGTGCATCCAAACTCCTTAAACCCCAAAGTTGTTCCATATGAGTCCAATATACCTTCCTATATGCGGTATTTACCTGCCATTCCAAGTAAATTTGTATATGCCAAACTCCAAACCTTCAAATGAAATTCTGGTTTGTATGCTCGAGCAGCTCATGTTTCAACTAGGGCTGCCTATATCTTCCTTGCTAGGTGGGTTATTCTCAAGAGGAGTCGACTCCGCTCCTCATTCACGAGAAAGGGCCGGTAACCGGGATGCCCAGTCCCATGATCCAAAAAGATCAAAGCAAATCAAAATAATTAAACAAAACTCCCCCAGGGTTGTTGTATGTTGGAGGCACTCATTGTTTCGAGCAAGCCATGGATTGATGCTTGTTGGTGGTTGGGGGCGTATAAACCTTTACCATTCTGTTTGGGAACTGCCTATAATGCATGTAGTATGGAAGATACAACCATCTCATAGTTGTTGCGTTGACAGCAAAAGTATGCCGCTCAAAATGTTATTCAATCTCTATTTTAAAATCGAGCTCTGGCACCTCTACAAATCCCTGCTTCCCTCTGCGAAGGGCCTATCTATTTACTTTTATGTTGAGTCATCATCCTTCTTATTAAAAAGCAGCCGCTAGAGAGCACACTGTCATTTGCATTCATTATTATTGGTATATATTGGGTATGACTTGACAGGATCTCTTTTACCATGAATTACAATGTTTAGTCAGTCCTTGATCTTTAAAGGTGATCTGCATTTATGTTTTGCGGTCTCAGAAAGGGCTAGCGAGATACCATTTTGTTATATCATGTTATGATTATTTTGAGTAAGTGTTGTCATCCGAGTTTTATTATTATGGCTCGCTAGCTGATTATGCTATTAATATGAGTAATTGTGAGACCTTTGTGTTATTGTTAGTATGGTTAGATCATAATATTTGCTGAAACTTGAATGACGTCTTTTCATGTTACAACAACAAGAGCAAACAGAGTTTGTAAAAGTTTTTCTTTATCACTTTCAGTTTATCAACTGAATTGCTTGAGGACAAGCAAAGGTTTAAGCTTGGGGGAGTTGATACGTCTCCAACGTATCTACTTTTCCAAACACTTTTGCCCTTTGTTTGGACTCTAATTTGCATGATTTGAATGAAACTAACCCAGACTGACGCTGTTTTCAGCAGAACTGCCATGATGTTGTTTTATGTGTAGAAAAGAAAAGTTCTCGGAATGTCCTGGAAATCCACGGAGGCAACTTTTGGAATTAATAAGAATTTTTGGCGAAAGAATTAGTGCCAGGGGGCCCACGGCCTGTCCACGAGACAGGGGGACGCCCCCCCCTAGGGCGCGGGCCCCTATCTCGTGGGCCCCCTGGCCCTCCTCCGACCTCAACTCCAACTCCATATATTCCGTCTTGGGGAGAAAAAAATCAAGGAGAAAGTTTCATCGCGTTTCACGACACGGAGCCGCCCCCAAGCACTAATCTCTCTCGGGAGGGCTGATCTGGAGTCCGTTCGGGGCTCCGGAGAGGGGGATTCATCGCCGTCGTCATCATCAACCATCCTCCATTACCAATTTCATGATGCTCACCGCCGTGCGTGAGTAATTCCATCGTAGGCTTGCTGGACGGTGATGGGTTGGATGAGATTTACCATGTAACCAAGTTAGTTTTGTTAGGGTTTGATCCCTAGTATCCACTATATTCTGAGATTAATGTTGCTATGACTTTGCTATGCTTAATGCTTGTCACTAGGGCCCGAGTGCCATGATTTCAGATCTGAACCTATTATGTTTTCATGAATATATGTGTGTTCTTGATCCTATCTTGCAAGTCTATAGTCACCTATTATGTGTTATGATCCGACAACCCCGAAGTGACAATAATCGGGATACTTCTCGGTGATGACCGTAGTTTGAGGAGTTCATGTATTCACTATGTGCTAATGCTTTGTTCCGGTTCTCTATTAAAAGGAGGCCTTAATATCCCTTAGTTTCCGTAAGGACCCCGCTGCAACGGGAGGGTAGGACAGTAGATGTCATACAAGTTCTTTTCCATAAGCACGTATGACTATTTACGGAATACATGCCTACATTACATTGAGTAATTGGAGCTAGTTCTGTGTCACCTTATGTTATAACTATTGCAGGAGCAATCGCATCCGGCATAATTATCCATCACTGATCCATTGCCTATGAGCTTTTCATATATTGTTCTTCGCTTATTTACCTTTCCATTGCTACTTTTACAACTACTACAAAAACCCAAAAACATTTATCTTTTGCTACCGTTACCTTTATTATCATACCAGTTTTGCTACTAAACACTTTGCTGCAGATACGAAGTTATCCAGGTGTGGTTGAATTGACAACTCAACTGTTAATACTCAAGAATATTCTTTGGCTCCCCTTGTGTCGAATCAATAAATTTGGGTTGAATACTCTACCCTCGAAAGCTGGTGCGATCCCCTATACTTGTGGGTTATCACGGAGCCCTTGAGGTGGATGGGTGATTCGCAACTCTAGGCTTCTTCTTAGGCTCCATAGTCAATGACGCAGCTGACGGTGGAAATGGCGATGAAGATGACGGCTACTGACGCTCTCAGGTTTGCGCAAGTGATCCCCCTACATAGCGTGCCAAGCATGTCGCAGGATACCACAGCCACCTATGGGGCTACGAGCCCCTTTTGGTTCAGCGGGGGGATGGGCACGTTGCACAAAGAGCGAAGAAGCATCGCGCAGCGCGGCAGAGATCACACAAGTAGTTTTACCCACGTTCGGGCCATCGTGAGGCGTAAAACCCTACTCCTGCTTTGGTGGATTGATGGTGGAAAAGGTGGTGGTGGACGCAGTGCACTTTGCCTGGCAGGGTTGCCTCAGGCGAAGTGGCTACGTGTGTATGGGTATGTGAGGGCTTGAGCGTGGCAACCTCGCGAACCGAACCCTTTTTACGTTTGCCATGGGCCTCCTATTTGTAGACCAAGGGGTTACCACAGTGGCAAATCAGTCTTTGTGTACTGATTAGATAGCAAATAGTGCTATCATACCTAACTCTAGTGTCACATCACAGCACAGCATGCCCGACAGCCCTAGACGAGCTATTTTGCTAGCTTCGCGCCTGCTTGCTTGCTTGACACGTCCCAAGACGGGTGTCATATGGAGGTGTTTATATAGAAAGTGGCAGCCATGTGGCAAAAAGCAACCACTTAGTCAGCTCGGGGCTTGACGCTACACTGATCTGTGACTTGCATTGCTTGTGAGGTGGAGCTGTGGAGTAGTTTGCCTCTGTAAGCCCCGGCAGGGCCTGCCGGGATGATCTCGAAATATGCTTCTGGGGCAAACCCAACCCCACCAGACTCGCCTGCCCGGCAAGGGAAGTTCTTCCCTTTGCAGCATCTTGCTTCTTTGTCTTATCTTGATCTTCTTTATCTGCACTTAGACCCCTTGATGAACTGGTCCTCCTTGCTTGACTTGATGTTGGTGTTGCAATCCCTATCTTTGTGCTTGTGCATGGTCAGGGCAAAGGACCCAGGGTTTGTTGCACCGACACATTACTTGAGGAACAAGTAATGCTAACTCCTCCATCTGAGACAATTCTCTTGAAGTGAAGAAGATCTCAGTCTCTTGTTGGCAAGTATTTGCTTGGTACACAAAGAGATTTCTCTTGTAACTTACATAGGATTTGGGTTTAGCATCAGAGAATCACAGTTTTGAATGCTACACCCCTCTTAATAGTATGGTGGTCCTATGACTCAATAAAAAGAAGGAGAAGAAGAACGAAATAAATGCTACGTCTTCACTTTGTCTTCTATCTCCTTGGCGCAGTCATTTTCTTCGGACGAAAACCGAACCAATTGCTTCACTTCAACAATTTTTTGAGCGGTCACTCTTGTTACCATAATCTTCGGTGATAACCTTCGCTGCACCGCAGGGAGATTATCTTCGTCGTTTGCATCAAACTCCTCATGACATCAGGGACCTATTACTCTGTGCGCACTAGCAAACACATAAGTCTCTTAGTTTTTATGCCAACAAACTCCAAAACATAAGGGGCCTGCCCAACACAACTGCCGGCGCAGGTCCTCCTCTCAGTGAACGCCCTAGGGGGAGGGCGGAGGGGTTTGCGGTGGTCGTCTAGGGCCCATTTAGGGCAGCCACTAGCATCCCCCACTCGTGCGACATGCCAGTAGGGGGCGGGGGCGAGTCTGGTGCAGGTACGGAGAGGCGTTGCAATAGTCAGGAGGTCGTTGGGGCAAGGAGGCAGCCGGGGTGGTCGGGGAGATAGGGGTGCCAGGTGTATGGGGTGAATGTGAAACCCTTTGGGGAGCCATATCCCCTAGTAGCGCAGGTGACTAGCTGAATGGTCTAGATTAGAAGGCCCGGAAACTAGGGCCCAAGGCCAGAGGAGGGCCAAGTAGGATAGGCCCGCAACAAGAAGGCCAAGGGTCGAACGGCCGTCCATCGAGGGTGGGCTACAACCCACCACAAACAAGTCACGGCCCATTGTGACGCGACCCGGAACTAGGGGCACGATTGAAGCAAGGGTGCGGGTGCACCCAACCCTAGTAAGGGGCGCAGCGGCACCATGCGGGTGTTGGAGAGGCATGTGGTGGCGGGGTGGCTGGGCAGTCCGCTCAGCGTTTGAGGCAAAGGCGGCAATTGACGGTCGGAAGGGGGTGCGACGCGTCAGTAGCGGGGGGATCTTGGTGAGCAGCCAAGAATACTGGCGGCGGCGGTCGGCAGCGAGGGACAAGGGTGCAGGAGGAGTGCGCCCGACCAAGGTCAGATGAAATTCATATCATATGAGATGCTACCATCCATGGGTGTTCATGAGATCAGGATCTTGAATCACTCACTTTTAGTTATGAGAGATATTGATTTGAGTGGGAGTGCCTTTATATTAAATTTTTGTTTAAACACTAGTGCAAAATTAATTATGAAAAAAATATCTAAATGAATCTTGTGTTTGTTGTTGTAGATCAATGGCTTGTAATAGTTTTATTTAGCACCCATGTTGGAGAAAGAAAAGTTGGCACCCACAATTGGTGGAACATAACTTTAGCATGATCCAGAGATGTTCTTACATAATCCATAATTGGTGGATTATTCATATTTGATCTTGAACATGACAAAGAACTATTCATATTATGTTCTTACATATCCTATAATATATACCAAAGTTACATAAGAACATATGCATACCATTCATAACAATGCACTAGATATTACTAGTGATACATTACACAATTTGACTCTCCATTATGCTATACATAATAAAAAAACCTATCATGATGGATAACATGTTTCTATATCGTGCATCTCATTTATTTGAGCATTGGATATTTTGTGCTAACCAACACATGCACATGCGCATCATAATGGATGATGTGTACATATACCACGCACACACAATTTTCTCTTTGACTTTTTTTGTTGTAGGTATTCACGAATAATCGTCAACCTCGCAATCCCTTGAGTTCACAAAATGAGCTCTTGAGAGCAACGATGATTTGGGATCCCGTGGATTATCACTTCTCCCTTCGTGCAAGAATACGCACATTAATTTTACTTGGCTCTCACACGACTTTGGGCTTTATACGATTTGTCCCTTTGTGACCATTATATCATGTTCACTTTGCTTGTTATACCTATTTCTATGCCCTTGCCATGCAATTGTGACCCTTGCTTGCATTTACCCATGATTCACCATCATACTACTCCTATGTGTATTTGCATGCTAGGTGGAGATACTTGTTGCTATTGCCGTGTTCTATATATACCCCACGCCATTGTCAATTCTTGTGTTGGGAGAGCCATTATGTTCAAATGCTATTTACATAGGACTTGTTGCCAATACAATGATGATACATTTCTCATATCTTGTTTTCATGCTTGTGATATGTCATGTGCGTTATATATGACCACTATTTGCACACATGACATGACTTCAATGATTACCTCTAGTATGTTGCATCTTTGCACTACTAGCTTGCATGATTTGTTTACTATGATCACTTGCTTTGTCGCATCACCCATGATACATAATTGTTCATTGCATTGGGTTGATAGCATATATATACATGCCTCTCACTTGATTTGTCTTGATCATTATCACTTGTCTCCAACAGTTGCATCTCTCATATTCACTTGTCATGAGTGCAACCATGTTATGCTTGTTGATCTTAGAGACTTCGACACCTTATTTGTAAATCATGCTTGTTTGACTGAGCTCAATCTCTTTGGTTGTTCTCGCATCATATGCTTATATACAATGCCATGTCCCCTTGTCCTTTCTCATGATAAGAATGATGGAAACACTTGTCGGGTATCTCACCCCACGGATGATAGGTTTTGCATTTCTGCTAACCTCATTTGTTTTTCGGAGTGTTTGCCATGTTCTTTCTTTTTGAAGGATTCACAAGGCGGTACCATCCCGAGACACATTGGTCATGCAAAGGCATACATGATGCGCGACACCAACATTTTTGCCATTCTCATCAAGGTGTATTCCTTCCTTGTGAGCCATCCTCCCATACGCATATCAGATGGGCCATAATTTCATTGTTTTTTGCTCCTTCTTGTCTACATGATACATCTATTGGATGGAGATGCGACATTTGAGATGGACCCTGTGGACCTTCAACTTGAGGAGTACTCGGACTTAGTGGATGCACCACCGGAGGAGCACTCTTGTCACGACATCGAGCCATGGTAAACACCACCCATAAGAAATTTGCATCTTATGCATGAACTGACTCACATTATGATTGCCTTGTTGCATCTTGTATTACCATGTCATCCATGATATATGAGCTTGTGCACTTTCTTAGCAAATTTGTTGTGGTCTTCCTTGATGGCATATTCATACATAATGATCACAATGCCCAACATCAATTGCATGATAGCATAATCACACTGAGCACAAATTACCATGTTCATGCTTTTGATACACCATCCCATTATGACATCATTTTGCACAATGATCGCATTAATCACATCCTCAACACCTTTGTGCGTACCAGAAATGACTTTGCTGCCATGAATGCTTTACATATCATTTTAGATCATTTGGCTAAACATCAAGTGCCTTGTCATGAACAATCTTGTCGCACGGACTCATACATATTTGATGGACACCTTATGTGTGCTAACCATTGTATTTCCATGTGTCCCTTGTGTTTTCTCATTTTGCATGTGTACCATCCTGATGACATCTTGAAGTACTTTGATTACGCCATGACATACAAGTATGTCCACGACAACCATTTACATGGCGATGAGGTTTACAATCCGAGGTCGGATCTTTTCCAAGGTGGGGAGATATGATAAGGAGCATCCTAAGGTCATCCCGATGTACACAACTCCCCAAGCCCCAAGTGGACATATGATGAGACCTCAAGCATATGCCATTGGACATAAGGTCAACCCACTCCTAAAGGCTTCCCCTTTCCATTCATGCGAGACATGGTTCCTACCTCATGCAAAGATACTACATGTGCTTAGGTACAAGGAAGAACCTCTCGGAGATGCTCGGGTCCACAGACAAGTCCCCAAGTACACGGATGAAGAGGATCAACGAAGAAGATCTCCGAGGGTCTACAGGACCCGGACATCCCATCCCAGGCGCGAACATCTGGCCCCTGGTAACACCAGCCCCCGCAATAGCCCAGACATGGACAAGCTACAAGTCCCGGACATCCGGCCCGAGCCGCCCGGACATCCGGCTGACACCCCGGAAATCTGGCTAAAGACTACATCACCGAAAACTACAACTGCCATGGACATCCGGCCCGTGTCTGCGCACAGTGTAATAGGCCTATGGGCCATGTATCCCTCCAACTCGCCCCAACTTTGATGCGGAGCATCCTATGGACATCACCATGTCAAGAGTTTGTTTGGCAAGTGACACTCGCCATATCTACTTTACATACACAAAGGTGAATCAACTCCTTTACACATGCTCACTTGACCCCTTCAAGGATGGTATACTACTTGACACCCCTCTCATGCGCATGCATAGGTATTGTCGGAGCTTCACGTACAACGAGGAGGAGTGCGAGCGCCAAGGAACAACTACACCATCCTTGAGGGAAGCATGGAAGAGAAGACGGAAGAAGACAGAGCTGCGGAGTCTATAGCTCCGGAGTGGAAGCCACCGGACATCCGACACTCTATAGCGCCCGGACGACCGGCGTCCACCGAACGTCTGACGCACCCTCGACCAGCCGCTTAGGAAAGCAGCAGCAGACCAAGTCTATAGCGCCCGGACTACCGTCGAACACTAGACGTCCAACAACCTCCAGCCACCGAACGTCTGACGCCTACCAGAAATCCGGAGCCACATGTCCAGAAGCAAAACGTCAGAAATCCGACGCTCTCCAGACATCCGGATGATGTCTACTACACAACCTTCTTCTTATAGACTCGTGTTGGGCCTCCAAGCATAGAGTTTTGTAGGACAGTGGAAAATTTCCCTCAGTGGATGACCTAAGGTTTATCAATCCATGGGAGGCGTAGAATGAAGATGGTCTCTCTCAAACAAACCTGCAACCAAATAATAAAGAGTCTCTTGTGTCCCCAACACACCCAATACAATGGTAAATTGTATTGGTGCACTAGTTCGGCGAAGAGACGGTGATACAAGTGCAATATGGATGGTAGATGTAGGTTTTTCTAATCTGAAAAGACTACAAAAAAAGACACATCCGTGACATTTTGGGCTAAACGAACTTTTTTCCTGTCATGCTTATGACACTTCTATGATGATAATTGTGACAAAACCCGGTACCATCATAGATGTGGTGGGCTCCTACTTCTATGAGAAAAAATGGGTTTTTCGTCCTGGGCGGGGTGGAGACGCACCTGCATGACATTCTTTGGGCCGTCCATGACGGAAAATATCATGGTAGAAGCGAGGGCGAGGAAAATTTCAGGGAGTTCCCGGTTACGGTTGGTGGTCGGGGCCGAGCGATGCACGGAGGTTTGCGCATTTCTCTCGTACACGTACACATGTGTGTGCGAGGCGTTGTGCTCTAACTGAACCTGAGCGAGGCGTTGGCTCTAACTGAACCCGAGCGATTGCACTAGCTATGTTACTGAACTCCGATCGATCCCTTGCTGTTAATTGAACCCGAGTGATTCCTTCGCTACTTCTACTAACTGAAGCTAATCGAAACAACCTCTTAATGAACAGTTCCCGGTGGGGGTTGGATGAACAGGATCCCGCGGTAGTAGAGGTTGTTGCCGCTGGATGAACAAGACCCCGATCAAGGAGGTGGGGGTGGACGAACAGTAGCCAGTGGAAGCACCCCATGCGTGGAGAGCTGGTTGAACCTGATTTTAGTGTCTTTAGTATTTGGATCCAAGCATGGGTGAGGCTAGCAAATTGTAGTCCCACTACTTTTAGTCATGGGACTAAAACGTATCCAAGCACCCTCTGTACTATTTAAAAGTCGAGGGCGGGGCTTTTCCTGCGCGGTAGGCGGGGCAGTTCCGCCTAGTTGGTTCGACAGAGACACGAGAAGATGAGGGAGTAGGCTACTGCAAACGTAGGGCTGTGTGATTTGACAATGAGTTACTGCTGGATAGGTGGGGCCCCGTGATTTGACTTGCCATTATCATATTAACTGCGGTGCTACCACCGGCGTGAGTCTCCCGATTCCTGACCACCTCCATACAGGTGCCTCTCCCAATGCTCCACCATGTAGTTGAGGCTGGGTCTTGCATGAGAGCCCACTTCTCCACTTTTTTCTTTCCTCTCTTTCCTCCACACATGCAAAAATGCCATGTAAAGCGCACTATTGTACTTACTTGCTCCTACAGGTGCTAAGCTTGCCACATAGGCATAAAGTATGATGTGGCAAGTTAATTAAGAAGAGGGAGACTAGTTTGGTGACCCAAGGAAGAAACGGTGCTAAGCGCGTGTACTTAGGTGAAAAGACAATTTTGAGTCTATAGCTAATTAAATGAAGAAAACTTAGCAACAAAAAACTAATAAGCACCTATGCATTGGGGACTTCATTGCTAAGCCATTTAATGCCCTTAGCACCTCATCTAAAGCACCATTTCATTGGAAGAGGTCACTCCTTGGCAAATGCAATAAATACTACAATACGAAGAAAGAGATAGAGAGAAGTAAAAAAAATACACTTATAGACAATCTTAGAGCTAACCTTGTTGTAGTATGAGTGACTAAGTGATAACATGCCAACATCACATAGCCTAACGCACCGTGTTAAATCTCCAAGGGCGCGACCGCACGAGCGACGCGACGGTCATAGTAGGCGCGACCATGATACGGGCTGCTGGCAGCCCTTGGATCTGAGATCGAACGGTCACAAGCTAAGTTGTTGAAACTTTGCAGAATAACCCTCCAGGATAGGATATTCACCCATAGTTCTCGAATCATGCCATGCAACCGTTCGATCTCAGATCCAAGGGCTCTTGGAACCCCGTATCATGGGAGAATGGAAAGCCACTACCCTGTCGTTCGCACGCTGGCAGTTCGCTCCTACTCATCCCCGCACGTCCTTTAATATTACGGCGGTTCGCTCCTAGTCATCCCATCCTTTCACATTACGATAGTTCCACTAATCCTGACCCTCCTCCCAAATCCACGACGTCCGAAATCTCCATGATCAGCAGTGAGTACAAGGTTAGAACCATCATCGATGATGAGTTCGATGTCATCTACACCCGTTCTTCCGCGATGGTGAAAGGATGCCTTTCGCGCTTCAGACGCATGTTCGAAAACTCAGATGATGAGTGAGTCGCTGGGCTAGATGTTGAGTACACCACAGTCTTGGGATGAGAGAAGGATCTAAAGGAGGAAGAGAGGAAGAATCCCGCCGTGATCCAGGTTTGCGTGCATGACTTATGCTTGGTCTACCACATATGCCATGCCGACGTTGAATGCCTGGATTTTAAGAACTTCCTCAAGAGCAACCTAGTTAAATTCATTATTGTAGACTTTACGAATGACCAAAAAGTCCTAGGTCAGATAGTCCTTGTTGTAGGCAACCCCTTCGACCTCCAGAAGAATCGGCTGCTGCCCTCCAGTGGCCAGCCTTCAATGCTGACCCTGGCAGGAGCCATGGTTCATCCTTCGTATGGTAAACTGGAGAAACCTGAATACAAGTTTCATCATCATGCATGGCAGCGGATTGTACTAGATATAGACCACATCCACTATGCTGCAATGGATGGCTACCTTTGTTTCAATATCTACAAGGGTTGGATGAAGAGCAAGAGCCAAGTGTGCGGTTCAAGCAAAGAAGCATCAGCCAAGAGGAAGAGGGACAAGGACGATGTCGAGGACGTGGACGAGGACTCCGAGTAACGTGGCAGTGTCGTTGTTCATGGTGGTTCTAATGCAGTGTCTACTGGAGTAGTTGCAAAGTTTAATTTCAGGTGTGCTTAATTTAATTTGAGGGGTGTGTTGTGCTAAGCCCCCAGCAGAACTATGTTATGTTTCTTCTCGTTACTTTAACTCTATAGTACGTACATACTAGTATTTCTTACATTTCATCTTTTAGTAGGTATAGTACTACCACTTATTTCTTCACATTATATACGTACAATATATATGGCCAACATCATATAGCCAGCAGTTTAGTTGTCAAAGAATTTCAGGGTGCTTAGTTTTGTCAAAGAATTACAGGGTGATTAGTTTTATTTAAGGGGTGGGTTGTGCACTTGTGCTGGCCACCATTATTGTGACTAGCCTTTTTAATAGTACTATATGCATTTGGAGACGAGCGCTCTCTATATGTACCACCTTTTTTTTAATTTCAAGTTTTGCTCCATGGCGTAATCCATCGATACTACTACCGTACAAAAGTGGAGTATATACATTTTTTAAAAGGCTAGAGGGCGGGGCAGTCTAGCTTGATCGGTTTCATGAGAGGCGAGGGCCTTTGTGATTTTACGGCTCATTACTGCTGTTAAATCGAATAGTACTGCGCTGCCCGCTGCACGCTTGGCTGAAAACGCCTCCTCGCCTCCATTAAACCCCTCCGTTAAACCCCCATGCAAACCGAGAATCCTACTCCGGCCACACGTCCGTTCATGAGCGGGCCATAATTAAACGCAACACCGGCCGATCTCCTCCCGTTTGTCCTCAGTTGAAACAAGACTAGACGCTGGGCAAGCTCCTACCGTCTACCCTCTATTTACACGAGGCCAGACCGATAGCGGGCAAGAATCGCACCCCTCCGCCGCTCCCCCATCTCCTCCTTCACCATTTTCTCCACTCTTCCAATGGCTTCCGAGGAGCCATTCTCCGACATATTACCCAGCTGGGTGGCCCAACGAGCCCTCCGGATACGGGCGAGGCCACTCGGTGCTTCGCCAACCTCGCTTGGCCTGACGGAGCCAGTTGCCGCTCCAAGCAGGCGCGTGGTTCAGCAACTCGCCGCTCCAGTTCAGCTCGATGAGGAGTGGTGACTTGCTCCACGCCGGCACGGCGGTGAGCACGCTGGTACGGGTGTCTTCGCTACCGCGTCGTACCACGCCACCAGCGTCTGCGGTGGCCGCGCCTCCCGTGTGTGTGGGTGCGCCTCCGGTTCCTGCGGCAGCGCCATGCAGGCAGAGACAGAAGTCGGGTGCGTGGAGAGCGACGAGTCGGTGGCCAACTTCTCCGTGTCTGCCGCCATCATCATGGATAAGTAGAACATGGGAGGCCACCGCCACTTGGGACCCATGAAGGCCACCGCCGAGGCGACGACTGCACATTCAGGTGGCTTCTTTGCTTCTTCGTCTCTTCCGAGGACCTTCGTCGACCCCGCAAGTGTCTGGCGGACATGAGGAAGACAAAGGGATCCGCGGGTGGCCATTTAGATTATGTACTCCCTCTGCAGCTGGCAAGAAATATTTGTTCTAAGAATGGATAAATTGTATGTATCCATAACTAAAATAAGTCTAGATACATCCATTTCTAGGACAAGTATTTCCAGACGGAGGGAGTATTAATTATACCAAGAGAGCCGGATTGGCACCACTTAGTTCATGTAAATGTAATGAAATCCATCATGTTTATATGAAGATCCGGCTTTTTATACGAAATCCTTCATGCTTATATGAAATCAGTCCATGTTTGCACGAATTTCATCTGGTTGGTTAGAGTTGTAAAAATGTATGCCGCTGGCGTTTGATGTCGTCCTCCGCGAAAGGAAGCGGGAGGAAATTTTCCGGCTGCCGTTGGAGATGCTCTTATGCTGGAAATAATAGAGTGACATCCAATCCATTTGAGTTAATTTTCCTGTATGATTGTCCCTCTAGAAAAAGTTAATTGCATGTACAGTGTACACGTGACTTGCAGGTTGGCTATAGCTTCGTACAGAAAGTTAAAAAGAAACAAGTCCATCCTTAATCTTGTATTCTAAGTACTGTGTGGGTTCCACTGTCACTACAGTAGCGAAAGAAGTATATATTAAATAAGTAATATATACAATATAAAAATCTAAAGTTAAAAGACAGACTTCGAACTCATGTCATCGTGTTGCGAGCATCCTGCGCTAACCAGCCCAGCACATTTTTGTTGTAGACCATGCTGGAGATATGTCTCCATGTCTACTATTATACTCCATTCGTTCCTAAATATTTTGTCTTTTTCATATTTCAAATGGACTACCACATACGGATGTGTATGTAGACATATTTTAGAGTGTATATTCACTCATTTTGCTCCGTATGTCTTTTCAGGAAGGGGTCAGATTTGTCCTTGATTTATTTACGAGGTATCCAGATGGCACTGCACCGCCAAGAAAAGAGGGTAACATCAAAATTATGGACTACTTTTTTGAGTATGTTGGTAAGGTCCGGTCATAGTCACTTCTTGAAATCTCTAAAAATACAAATAGCCCCTCCATCCGGAAATAGTTGTCTTCAAAATGGATAAAAGGAAATGTATCTAGACGTATTTTAGTTTTAGATACATATCTTTTTATCCAGTTTGATGACAAGTATTTTCGGACAGAGGGAGTATTTAGGAACAGAGGGAGTAGAAAACAGAATTGGTGATGATGGTGTGCGTGCCATCCTGCAATATAGGCCGTCAGATTTATATCTAATGAATATGAAAGAAACTATGGCAATTTTGCAAAAACATACCCACACGCCTCTCCACGTTCGCAAATAAGGCCTTCCCTCGTTCAGCCTTTTCTCTCACAAGATAAACTACTCATACAAATGCATCTTGATGTTCCGTGCAACGCACGGGCAACTAGCTAGTTTCTTTTAAAATAGTTGCTGCGATAATTGGGTTGAAGTGATATATTGTATGTCTGCCCCGAATGATTTCAGATTCACTAGTAGTAACCAAGAAAAGGTAGCCTTGTTAATTAACAGAAAACAGGGTGAAAACTATCACATGAGGCCGATAAAAACAAGGCACACTGGGTTCAACGTCATCATCACTATAGCTGTGCGCGCGTGAGAAGTCTACATATCGAGGGTGCTACCGAGCGAGGCACTGAGACACAGTGTTTGAGAGAGAAACCAATTGACAGATTATGATCAGATCAAGTTGTCACCCTTCTGCTGTCA
>NC_041383.1:329004079-329036689 GCF_002162155.2 Triticum dicoccoides | reverse complement strand
AGATGCATCGAGAGTGTGCGCGGTAGGAACAGAGGCACAACTAGCTAGTGTGTGTGTGTTTGAAAGAGGAGTAGATAGATTATTATCAAGACCGATGTGCCACCATACTCCTTCGGTGTCGGGTAGTGTTTGTGTGTGTGTATGTTTGAGAGAGAAGCCAGTCTATTGATTAGTATCAAGATCGAGGTATCACCCTACTCCTTCGGTGTTGGGAAGTGTGGGTGTGTGGGTGTTGGGGGGGGGGCAGTGACACTCACATATCTCTACCCTTATAAAAAAATAGAGTTGGTGATGATGGTGTTCCTGCCATCCTGCAATATAGGCCATCCAATTTATATTCGACGGATAGGAAGGAAACTATGGCAATTTTGCAAAAAGATACCCACACCCCTCTCCGCATTTGCAAATAAGGCATCCCCTCGTTCATACTTTTCTCCCACAAGATAAATTACTCATACAAATGCATCTTGATGTTCCATGCAACGCATGGGCATCTTGCTAGTAGGGAGAAGGAGTTTGTGTGACACATATCTAGCTATATTAAGGGATAGGTAGATAGCATTTGTGCGAGGCATACTTAAAGCATCACGAAGATAAACAAACGGTGTGCATGCAAGTGCCGAAAAAAATGAAGCGAGAAACAATGTGTCTGTGCGTGCGCATGCGTGTGTGTGTGTGTGTGTGTGTGTGTGTGAGAGAGAGAGAGAGAGAGAGAGAAATCTCAAAACAAAAGGTGCTCTGTTGGAATCCCATTGTATGTATTCATATGGTTCCGGAACTCGAGTTAACCTTAGGTATATGTGTGAGAGACATTATTATACTTTGAGACATTAGTGGCCGTGGGTGGGGGGAATTAAAGGGGTGGGCGTGTTAGACAGAGAGAGCGTGTGTGTTTCTATGTGAGAGACTTGTAGGATGGGGTAGAAAGACGAATTTAACCTTGACGGAGGGAGAGAAATACACGAAGTGCGCGTGTGTGATTCCGATGCCCACAGGGAAATGAGATATGTATGCGTGACAGAGATTGCACAATTCATTTGCGTATCACTATCTAGCGATCGTGGACGTGCATCGCTTGAACATAAGTCAATATCTACGTCGTATCGTGGCCGAAGGTACAATATCGATTCATCACTATAAAGATTGGACACTCACATATCACATTTTTTATATTTAAATAAACCTTTTTAGTTGTGCATGCCAAAGTTACAGTGATGTTTCTTCAAACAACCAATGTAGCTATCGTGTACATGCACCATTGTTACTCTTGCATTCAAATTCATGAGTCTTTGATGATTTTAGTTTCTATTTTGAAGTAATATATGTAATATTCATATATGAATTCAACGTGTACGCAATTTATGAAATGGAGGTTATGTAATCATATGAGGTAACACTTTTATGTAGAGGACTACAATATCCATTTCTTTTTGTGCGCCTCTACACTAACACGTCAATGCATTATGTTTAAACTAAATAACCAATGGCACTAAATTATCTATTTACACGAGAAATACATAGGCTGAGCGTTCGATCCCTTTTTTTTGAACGCGCCACTAGACTCGTACGATTGGCCATGCCCATGTGAACGTCCAAGTTATCGGCGCATCATCCCGAGTTATTGTCTTTTTTCTGGGGTGGACTTCACACTAGTTATTAACTGCTGACGCGTGCCCCGTGTACACAGTCTAGCATGACCTTCCCGCTAGCACGGTCCAAAATTAGTTGAAACTGGATACGAACGATCCCGCGGGCGGCAAAATCTCCTGCCTCCTTCTAAAATTTCCGCCACCTTAGTCTTTAGCATGCGAAATTCCCCTTTTGTCCTTGGTGCACGGAGACCAACAGTTACAATACCGCCCTCATCTACATAATAGGTCGGGGCTGCTTTGGTAACTTCCGGTTCCCCCCACTACACGGCACCCCCATTTCATCTCCCCCTCCCGCAAAAACGAGTAACTCCACAGCACCAGAGCATCTTACATCACGTCGTCCGTACTTCGTCGCCCTTTCTCCCCTCCCCTCTCGAAACCCTAGACTGCTCATCCACCGGCGTACCATAGGCCATTCACTACCAGCGGTGTCCACCTTGCCGGATCTGCTTCTGCGGCCGCATCTACCCCTCCCACCTCCCCTAGAAACAAGTAGACTGCTGATACACCACTGTACCACAGCCCATTCAGTGCCAGCCTTGTCCACAGCGCCAGATCTGCTTCGCCGGTACTCTCGTCAACCGCCACGCATCTACAGCGGCTCATTCATACTCCCCACCGGAGACGCTTCATCCACACCCCTCGGATCCGCCCCACCGATGCCCCCTTCGACGGCCTCTGATCCTCTTCGCCAACACCTTCCTCAACCCTACCGTAGCCGCTTCACTGACACCATCATCAACCCTGCCAGAGTAGCTTCGCCTATACCATTCTCAACCCTACCGGGGCCGCTTTGCCAACTCACAAGTCCACGGCCTCATATCCGCTTCCTCGCACCCTCATCCAACCTACTAGAGCAGCTTCTCACGCCCCGTCCACGGCCGCAGATCCGCATCGTCGACACCATCCTTATCCCAAACACCGGAACAACTTCTGACACCCCGTCCACGGCGCCAGATCCGCATCATCGACACCATCCTTAACCCAACCACCAAAGCAGCTTCTGACGCCCCGTCCATGGCCACAGATCCGTGTCATTGATAACCCAACCATCAGAGCAGCTTCACCTACGCCCTCGTCCACGGCCACAGATCCACTTCGCCCACACCATAGTCCACCCTACCAGAGCTGCTCCACAAACACCCTACTCGATGGTTCTAGATCTCCTTACCGGACCCCGACAGCCAGCGCAGCGTCATCACCCTTGACATTTCTAACCTGATTCCCACCGTCTAGAGAGATGCCAAGCACCCGCCACGGCCAAGGTGCTTGTCACCTTTAAACCCGTCCAGCATCACCTGCCCGATGTACTTCAAATATACTAACCGATCGCTGTTACCTGTTATGCAGTTGGCAAAAACTACAAGGACGATGTTTCTTCTTGATCTAACATTTTGGCCAACCAAGATCCTGGACTGAGGCATTGCTATGATCTTGTAAGTGTGTCTCTCTCTGTGTGCCTGCCAGCGTGCTTTGCTAGGATTTTCGACCAGTAATCCCTTTGTGCAGACATGATTTCCACTACTGGCTGCTAAATTAGATATGTAGATGTCATACATGATACTACCTCGTACATCCGTTCCTAAATATAAGTCTTTCTAGAGATTCCACTATAGGCTACATACGGAGAAAAATGATTGAATCTACAATCGAAAATGCATCCATATACATCTGCCTATGGTCCATACTGGAATCTCTACAAAGACATATATTGAGGAACAGGGGCAGTACATTACACAAAATCATAGGTGGCATGCAGGAATTCCAGTGCACTACATTAGGATCCCTTAGAGTGCCTGCTAGTCCAGCACACGGAGTCATGGCTTGTTTATGGTATGCACACAATCGTTAATTGGTGGTTTACATATGCGCAAGGGATATGCAATGTAGTATCATGTAGAGATGTCTGAAATTAGCCGTGTCAACTTGCAGATAGGGTTACACAATGAAAAAGTACAAGATGTATGTGGCAATTTCATGGAACATCGCAAAAAAAGGAGAGGCAGTGGTGAGCCTACACAGTGTGCCCTGGTACGTCACTCCTCCATTCCAATCATCATGACATGTTATTTGTATGTCAGTTCCATTAGCCAAGTTTCTTAGGGATAGTTATTACGAGTTATCCTAAGAAAAATAAGCACCTGTGAATATAAGCTCCATGTAATAAGCCATCCAGTTCTTTTCATTGCGTTTTCAGCTTATCTTTGGTATGATCAGTGGGAAGTCTAGATTGCATTATATTTTTTTCATTTTGCTGCCCATATGAAAATTAATTTGACTTGCAAACATCACAAATTGAACCCAATGCAGTAGTTAATATGATAGGAAAACAGACCATCACTATTTGCTCAAAATGCAAATACAAAGATACCATCTACTTAGCACAATCTACTTTGGTCAATGTTTTCCATAGAGATCCCATTGCCTAATTTAAACGAAGAACACATGACCCACATTTAAATGAAGAACAACTATTTATTGAAATTCGATGGTCCAAGTAGCCGGTTATTATCATATAGCAGCACCACCTGAAAGCATCATATAGCAGCAGCAGTAGCTCATAGCAACTCATCATACAACAGCAGCAGTCTGCAATTCATCATATACCAGCAGCATCTCATAGCAATTCATCATATAGCAGCAGCAGGAGCAGCTCATAGCAATTCATCATATAGCAGCAGCAGGAGCAACTCATAGCAATTCATCATATAGCAGCAGCAGGAGCAGCTCATAGCAATTCATCATATAGCAGCAGCAGGAGCAGCTCATACCAATTCATCATATAGCAGCAGCAGGAGCAGCTCATAGCAATTCATCATATATCATCAGTGGGAGCAGCTTATAGCAACTCATCATATAGCAGCAGCAGCAGCAGCTCATAGCAATTCATCATATAGGAGCAGCAGTAGCTCATAGCAATTCATCATATAGCAACAACAACTCATAGCAATTCATAATATAGCAGCAACAGGAGCAGCTCATAGCAATGCATCATATAGTAGCAGCAGAAGCAGCTCATAGCAATTCATCGTATAGTGGATCAGAATGAAAATTTGGCAAAAAATCAGAGGAGATCCTCACGTTGTTGGATGAGCTCATCCTTCAACAACACCTCTAGGCCATGGCCTGGGAGGAGGGGAGGGGGAATAAGGTGCCTTCTGCCGCAGTGTGGCATCTGCCATAGTTGTGCAACACCCGCCGGAGTAGTGCGTTGGACGAACCACAGTGGAGCAGCTGCTGGAGACCATGAGAATGAGGGGCGGTGCCAGAGGGAGGAGCAGCCAGGGAGATTTGCCCCTACCCGCCGACCATGTGGCCTAGCTGGACATAGCATCGTCGAGGACCAGGCCAGATGAGACCAGTGGCGACAGCTCGCTGGAGGAACCCTGGTGCTGCAGGCAGGGGATCGAGGTAGAGGGAAAGGGGAGACGAGATGCAAGCGGTCAGGGCAATGAACTCTTGCGTGTTTGTTTTTACTTGAGGGTCAGGTGTGACTGGGGTGTCAGCAGTTGCATTTTGAGTGTAATATAGGCAGACAACAGAGTCATTTCACTATTCCCCTTCCCTTCAATTTATAGTGAGGTTCTACTTGAAACACCCCCCTCCAAAGCGAAATTAGTTATGCCCAAGCCCAAAACTCAAAAATGACTTCTTTACATCTTTTATGGCTTATTTTGAAAATAAGCCCTAAAAAGGCAGAATCGAACTAGCCCTTAACCTGCAATTCAATTGTGCGTGCAATGATGAATCACTGCTGCCTGTTATAGTGTACATTTAGGCATCATCATACATGGCATAACCTAATACATGTGCATTCCATTGTAAAATCTGGAATATGCAATGTTTATGTTAGTTCATACGTTGCACATGATGTTTAAATGCCCCTTAAATCTGGTCAGTCAAGTGATGGTCTTTAAGCCTCCTTCTTTGCTTCTTTTCTTTATATGTAAGATTTTCTCACACATCTGTTCAATTTCTTGTTTGCATCAGCCAGCCATACTAGGACTGTTTGCTTTGATTACTTGATCTTCTTGACCTAACACTCTAATAGAGCTTGTCAATGATTTAAACACTAAGGGCTGCTATAGTGGGGCCTTGTCTAACTCATAGCTGACATAAAGGTTTGGCTGTACACTAAAGTAGGCTCTCCAAGATTACCTGGAGATCCAGTTCGAAGGTATGCCTAGTTTTTACATAGTGCAGACATAGTAAATGCTCATTTCATTGTGTGCAAGTGCAAGAGATGCGGCATGTTTCATTATGTGGTGTTGTTTTCTTATAATCTCATCCTTTTGTGTTCACAGACTGGAAAGTATGCATATTTATCTTCCAAGGAGACGAGTAACTAGTTTGTGTCACCTTGCAGAGGGGGTGCAATGAAGATAAGATTGAGGATTTCCAAGTACAAGATGTTAGGAAGGAGCCTTGCAAGAGAAGTAGGAGCTGCACTGAGCCTCTTCAACTTGTTAAGGTAAGTCACTGTATGCAACTCAACAGTTCAATTCCTTGTTTGTTTCAGGCCTAGTTAATTTGCTCTTTTCAATTGCTTTATTTGTCCTCAGTTAATGAGATGCCCAAAGAATCATGTCTTATGTTGGGTACTTGTATAACTATTAGTTGACATAATTAAAGGCCTTGCCATTTAATTACTCTACCGAAGTGTGCCTGAAGCTTTGAAGTCTATTAACCAACTATTATTGCATGAGGCTCACAATCTAGTTTATACTAGGCTAATGATTGCATAGTTTTGTCCGCTGTAGTATGTTTGTATGAAACCCTCTGCTGTTCATTATGCTCCCTAAGACTTTAATTGAGCTATAGAATGACCAACTTCTTGCTTACTCATATGCAACGTGCTATCTAGATTTGTAACTTGTCTGTGTTTTGGATTGGGTCCCAACATCATGCTCCTCTGGTGAGCTAAGAGAGATTTCTGTATGCAGGCTGCACAGACTATCTTTTTTATAATTTTTAAAATAGCACCGGCTTATGCTTCATGACGTGTAACATTAATGTTAGTCATGTTTTGCCATGTAGTACAAAATAGTGTCTTGCTCGCTTCACTGTTGTAACTATATTTTTTCCCTAGTCATGTGTACTTACAGAAACATTTCAGTATGAAGTGACATCAACACAAAGACCTGCGAGCAGTGCGGCATGGCCATTACCGAATGATTATGGATTGGAAGTGGAATGTGTTGATGTTCTCGAGCATCAACTAGAGGTGGCAAGACAACGTGTACACGATTGTCAATGTATAATCAACAAGTTGAGACTGGACATGCAGGTATTAGATGCAGGAGTCAAAAAAATGAAACAAGACACTGAGGTAACCACGAAGGAATTGGAGATTTTGCAGACTGAAATTTGTGCTATCTTAATCCGGCCAATCCTATTTTCTGAAGAGATTCTAGTTCAAATGGAGTTAAGTTGATGCGCGACCATGATGTATGAGCTGTATTTGCCTAGTGTATGTAATTTGCTGTTTGTGTATGCTTTATTATCACCTGTGCCGAACCATAATGCCCAGTGGGTATAATCGCCTGTAATTCTTTATTGTATAGTGTAGGATTATTCTACGTTTCTATGACTTGGTCTCTTTGTTGTATACTGTATGTATTTTAGAGGTGATAGTATTGAGTAGGATAATTCTTTGAATATGCTATATCGTTCAAACGGGGGCCAACTCGCCCAAACGTTGTAGTGACCATGGCTCTCCACAGGCCGTACGATCCATGGGCCATGTACGGGACGGACGATCCATGGCCTTCTATGGGCCGTCGGATCCATGGGCCTTCAATGGGTCATCGGATCTATGGGCCTTCTACATCTCGTAGGATCCATGGGCCTTCTACATCTCGTAGGATCCATGGGCCTTCTACATCTCGTAGGATCCATGGACCTTGTAAAGGCTGACTCATCTATGGGCCTTGTACGGGCCTTTAATGGGCCATAGACGGGCTAGATTGGAAATCGTACGTTTTATGGGCTAACCATAATGGGCCGTTAATAGGCCGTATTTGGTGATGCTATGAAAATGGCCCAACAGATTAACGGTCCAAAAACGGGCTGACTGTAATGACGGGCTGAATTTGGCCCACAAGCAGAAAATGACAGTAACGGGTCGTAAGTAAGCGAATGCTACAGATGAGCCCAAGAATAAATGGGCCCTCAGAAGGCCGAAAGATAACTTGGGATGGTAATGGCCCAATGGAATAACAGGCATTTAATGGGTAGAAAGTGATACAATATTCATTACGGGCCAGTTTCACTACGGTCCATTAACGGGCCAAGAGTTACAAAGGGCCTCATATGGGCCGAAAGAAGTGATGGGCCACACATGGGCCGGAAGTTAAAACGGGCTGAAATCATATTGGATGGCCCAGATGACGCTACTGGGCCTAATTCGGAGACGTTGTAACGGGCCCTGGGTTAGCGGGTTGTAAATGGGCTATATGCGAACAGGTCGTTAACAGGTTGTCCGTGGGCCGGCCCGCCACCTTTTGACCAAGTCAAACGGGCCGGCCTTTTCACAGGAATGGGCCTCTGTTGGGTCGTGCCACGTGTCGCCATATCATGGGCGCCTTTGGTCCAATGAGTGGATGACATCTGTCCCAACGGTGAGACGACACGTGTTTCCTCCAGCCAATGATGATTTTACACGTGGAAAATCCCCATTGGTCGGGGATGTTAACGGGTTATCGGATCCAAAACCGGACCCGATAGCTTAACGGCATTCCGCTACGGTGGATGCCACGTCTCGGTCACCCTTGACGAAAGCACTTCTGTGATGCGCGATTTATCGTCATGGAAGTGGAAACTTCCATGATAATAATTTTGGTAATGTCATGGAACACTTCTACGACATCACAAGTATGACTATCTTGATTCTGTCATAAAATCGTCATGGATGTACATGCATGACAAAAAATGCGACCTACTGTGACAAACGCGTATCATCACGGAAGTGTATTTTATTGTAGTGTATGTTGACAGGGCCGGACGGCGGCCCTGCGGCAAGCGCACCAAGGTGGAGGATAAAGTGGTTTTGCCAATGTGTTGAGCTAGGTTGGGCATTCATATCAAAAAATAATAATGGACCGGAACTATTTATGACCACTGGTACGCGTCGGTGCTATAACACGGTTTTTAACCCCTTTGAACCACGACATTTGGACCCGTCGCCAAGTGAGTGTGGGCGATATGGGGTCCTTCCCACATGACCCAGAAACCGTCGGGATATGGAGCAATGATCTAGAGGCCTTGCAAAATGTAATCGTGTGTGATGCAGCACACACTAAATTCTTTCGCACGTGTGGGATCTATGATTAAACGTTTCTAATGACGTAATGAAACCAAACGGTGTGTCGTAATGAACCTTTTGGGAAATAGTATTTAAGGCACACGGGCCAATATATGAACAGTGTGCGATATGTGCCCCATCGCACACGAGTTTCCTGCGGAACCCGTCTGCCATGCAAGACTCCATCGCACACATTTCCTAACATTTACCGTCTGCGATAATGTACTATCACAAACGGTTCAGGAGCCCCATCACACACATACAAGTGCTGCAGACCGTTTGTGATTTGTTGTGTATCACCGACGTTTGCTGCAAGAGTGACATGTGCTTTTCGTTTGGGATCCCACACGTCTCCTTCAAAAAAAATTGACTGAGATTGTATTTTACATTGGGCACGGTAACTCCGAGTTCTCGTGTGCGATAACGTGATATCACAAACGGTTCCGGAGACCCTACGCACACGTAGTAGCGCTGCAAATCATTTTCGATCTGTTGTGTATCACTGACGGTTCTACTATGATTGACGTATGCCTTCCGATGTGGATCGCACACACTCATTTAGTTGAACCGTGTGCGGAGTAATTGCCAGGTTAAAACAAAAATATCCCATTTTGAATCGGCATGCAAAAATCAAATTCACCACAATATTCAATTGAACAAATAAAAAAATATCCCAGTTTGAATCGGCACGCAAAAAGAAAATTCGCCACAATATTCAATTGAACAAATAAAAAATACCATTTTGAATCGGCATGAAAAATGCAAATTTGCCACAATATTCAATTGAACAAATAATGTCCACAGGAAGAACATTAATAAGATTTCACAACAATTGCAATTGAACATATGGTAGCTAAATTCCAATGATTTGTCCACACATATATGCATTACATAATTAATCATAGTGAAGGAAAAACGAAGACCTCGTCGGATGGAAAACAATGGATCCATGCGTATGTTTTTAGCAGCTAACTCTTACTCAATGTTTCAGGGGGACGCATGCTGAAATCTTCATTATCACCAGTGGGATTGATGTAGTGATTCAGGAAGAAGTCGCTAATAAATCTCTGAACCATCAGCAATTCACCAGCGGGGAGCGATTCAGGGGTCCTCAGTTCTAAGATGAGCTGCAGTATTTTTAAGATTAGAATGTGCCATATGAGTGAAGTACAATATATTAATTAAGATAGACTTACTGGTAATAATTCACGTTGATTGTCACAACTATCAGCAGATTTGCAGATGGAGATCATGTGTCTGCAAACATAGTATCCACAAAGGTTGGTCCCTGCTTCTTGCTGAGGACACTGAAATTTTTTGTACAGAATTAGTCATGTATTTGTCCTGTTAGGAACAACCTAATCGGTGTTAGATGTATTTTTTCTTTGGACAAAATAGAAAGAGGTTTATTTAGAAGCTTGGACATTTGACTAGCGTAAGAAAAGGTATTGGCAGACTATTGGATAAATCTTCCAAAAATAACGGATTTCGGCGTGTTACCGAAGAAACGATCTCGTGCTACAGAGGTAGGTCCCTCTTGAACAGGTTCCCTGGTTTAGTTTTCCACAATGCAAGCACACTTCAAATGAAGATGAATTTTGACAACATCAATTAATGAACCAGATATCAATGCAAATTAATTTCAACATCATAGAATTCAATACATATCCATGAATTGCAGAAGATGCATCAGATCCTGAGCGTTTGTTGACTCTTTGAGAGAACCGATGTAGTAAACCGTGTTCTTGTTTGGAACAATGAATACCAATATCCAGCGATGTATACATATTTAGAAATCCATAAACTTACAAACTATGTCGAAATCTGAAATACAATCAGTTTATGTGTGGTTGTTTACTTGACTTACCGTTCATGATATGGCCAGAGAAATGATTCTGCATGGGACGTGTTTTCGAAGAGATGGACGACCGTGTGAACGGCCCAGTCCTATATGTCCTTACCATGTAATGTTGTGCCATTTTCTAATTCAGGATCTATGAAATATACACTGTCCCTTTTTCTGCTCTGCGCATTCAATCCCCTGAGAGGAATAAAATGCAGTTAGTTGTTTATCATTTACAGCCTTGTATGGAGAAATTGATCAGAGTTTATTATGTACTTACAAAATCAAGCATCTAACAAGAGTGGCATCGAGCTCGTTGAAGTTGAAGAAGAGATGTAAGTTCTCGAAACTCACATTGATGGAACCAACATCGTGTCGAAAATGATCTCTGTTGTAGTGGACTAGCAACACATGATTACCTACTGACATTAGATCCATGCAATATTCATGTAACTCGCAGCAACTAGAGCTGCACTCATCAAAGTATTCACCAACAAGAAATGGTTGTCCATGGACGTAATTGCGTGTGTCAAGTACGTCTGCTTTACTTTTAGCAAGCAACAAATCTACTTCTTCATCATCCATGCCGTCAGGAATAATATTACTCCCCGATTCGAACAACCTGCTATTAATTTGGTTTTGGGCGATGATTGCTTTAAGTAAGATGCAATCATTCTCTTTCCTCTTCACTCTCCCTTCGCGCTTCCTCGTGGCTATAGCCTTTTTGGCCACTTCCTTCTTAGTACTTGAAGCATTTCTGGAAGAACGACTAGTGGGCTGCAAGGTAGACTATCGAGCAGACGGTGAAGCTTCGACAAACTGCTTAGCAGATGGTTTATCTATGTCGGACTGCTGAGCTAGCGGTGCTGCTATGAAGGACTGTTGGGCTGTAGGAGCAGAGGCATCAGACTGCTAACCATGCGTTGAAGCTATGTCGGGTTTCTGCGCAGGTGGTGCCAACTTGTCGGTGTGCTGAGGAGGTCGTGCCAACGCCTTGGTTTGCTGAACAGGAAGTGCTGACGCATTGGTATGTTGATCACGTGACTGCGGACCGTCGGACTGATGAGCAGTCGGTTCTGGACCTACAGGCTGCTTAGCAGGCGATTTTGAAGCATCAGACTGCTTAGCAGTCCGTTCCACCAGGTTGGTTTGCGGAGCATGTGCTGCAGCTGGGTCTCCCCCCGCTGCTTCAACGGCCGGCATCTGAACCGGTGGTGCGTCTTCAACAGTTGTAGGCCTTGCCACTGGCTACTTTGGGGTGGAGGATGACATGGCCTGTATGCCACAAAGTCGGGCCGGGTGATCACAGGTTGATGCATCAGCCGCCGGATTTCTTTAGGGGAAGCACGCGAGAGCTGCTGTGGCAAGGAGAGCATCGCCGATTGAGGGGCGACATTGATTGCTCTTGGCGGGGCTTCAGGGATCTCATCGATGAACTCTATTTCCTTCCATGGCCACTGGATGTGATGTAACAGTGTTTCTCCCAAGGTCCTTTCCTCATCAAAGTCTCCTAGGAAATTCTTGAGGGCAAATTCATAGAATCTAGTCTTTACTTCAGTCACGTAGCACTTCACACAGCCCAGCTTCAATGGCACATTGTCCAACAAGAGGCCATCTTCCAAGAAGGGTGGGCAAACCCAGGCTGTTGCACATTTTAATGTACCTTCATAATGTGTATGCACGCCCTTTAGATTTTCTTTCATTCTAGATAGATCAGATATAGCATCATCACAAGCAGTTGTAGTCTTAGTGTCGCTTGGGTCAGCTGATGCACAGCTACTCTTGAGCGGTGTTGTCGCACAATAAGTAGCATCCTTCATGCCTGCCTCCCCTCCCATCTGCTGGCTATCTATCAGTGTTAGAGTCTTCTGCATCATCATTGACTCCTCAATATCCTTTCGAATAGTCGTATACATGTGCTTCCTCAACCTTTCATACAATGCATTCTGCTTCATTTCACTCCTCGCTTTTTTCATGCTGAGCCTCTCTTCTTTGCTGAGTGTGAAAGCCCTCTTGTTGGGACATTAACACCTATACCCCTTGCACGGCCAGGGGGCTCTCGTTTTTTCAGAGCAACCGACATAATGTCACATGGCCCTGAGTTCCTGTAGAACCTTCCAGGGATCTTGGAAGCCTCTAACATCACTTGATACAGTTCTTTGTCATGTGAGTTTTTAAAGTAATAAGTTCCATCATCACGCCTCCTTGCACGCGCCCGCAAGTATCTCTGCATTCGCCCCTGATTTCACTAAAGGACGGTTTCACACCCACCCCCACTGCTTCTTTGTCCTCCTGGTCCCATATCGGTTTCATGCCGTAGTATCCTGCCATACCCATACGGTGCGGGTGTGTGTTCTTCTTCTGAAGTTCCGATTGCTTGAAACTCTTCTCAGCAGACTCTTTAGTTGCCCTGACACTTTTGAATTCTGCCCAGTCAGCCTTTGTAATTTGGGGGTATGCAATGATTGGGTCCTTGCCTTCACTCAAGTACTTCGTGTATAACACGTGCTTCTAGTTTCTCCAAGCATCTCTAGCCTTCTTCAGTGCATCATGTTCCACTTGCATTCTCCACTGCTCTGGAAAGTTGAAGTGATCCATGATCTCCCGGACTATCCGTCGTCATGATTCTGTGTCAGCTTTCTGAAACCCCCGCAGATTAATGTTGAGCCTTGCGCTTCCAACAAATCCACACACACTCCTGAACCTCGTGCGTGCTTTATCTGGTTTTGTTGGAGTCCAAGACTTTAAATCAATCTCGGTTACTTAATATAGACCTTTAGGATGGTGTGTGGGCTCCCTTGGAGCATTCCTCCGTGTCCTCGCCGGAAGGGTAATTGCTGCAGCTCTATCCCGTTCAAGATTACTTGATCTCTCACCATCTATTGAAGAGCCATGGTTGTCAGAATCAGACAAAGATACATCGCTTGAAGCATGAGTGTTGTTGCTGCTATTCGGCATCTATGGAGAACACATGAAAAATAATGAAAGGAGGATAAGCGTAAAACTAACAACTTTGTATCAAGCTTTCTAAACATGTCATGCAATAATTTAGAATATGTATGGCTAATTTGTTAAGTTTGTGTGACTCGGGCGCCCGCGATCTGTAAATCGGCAGTAATTTATTGGAACAAATACAGCTTATCTGTACTAGTTACAAAGGTAGATAATGAACATATATACGCTCTCCGCCATTTTATAGCCAGGAACATACAGAACGAAATAGGAAGAGGGGTTGCGAGGAAATATGCCTCACCGCGATGGAGAATAGTAACTAACAAGCTTCTTAATGCAAATCCGACCGGACCACAGGACAGGCAAGGGTTACATCATCGATATGCTCAAGGGTGGCTAGCGAGCAAACGAAGATGGCGAGGCGCGGGCAGCCGCGTGTTGGGAACGGCAGTGGAGGTAGGCTTAACGCTGAAGAGCGGGCACACGGCTGGGGTGAGCACGCCGATGCCGGAGAGGGTTCTGCTATGGACCTGGGGGAGGGAGGAGCTGGCGATGGAAATTGGGTGGACTAGTTGAGTGAAACGCGGGCGGGTCATGGGGGGGGGGTGTTAACGACCTAGGTGAGAAGGTGTAAAATATCCCCGGTGGCCGCGTGGAAAGGCCTCTGCAAATGGTTGCCTATAAGCTCTCGTGTGCACAAAGAGAATAATTTTGTTTGAAATGAAGACCTACTAATTTTCAAATGAAGATGTGAGTTCATGGTTTCGCCTCTAAATTTTTCCCACGTTAAGCAATCACCATTATACCACGGGTTTGATTTGCTGGTGCATTTCAGGTCTCGTGTGCTATATGCAAGACATTTTTTGGCATTTACCATGCATTTTGGCATATAAACCAATTCCTAGCCGGACTGCACTTCTTGTCGAAAGGGATGAGGATTGCCATTCGATCCGGGAGCATCCAATGGTGCAGATGTACGATCCACGGGGTTTGGGTTCTGGCCAATCAGAACACATGACTCAGATCGCGCGCGCAGCAAAGGGGGGCATCGGCCACGGTTTGGTAGGCACACGGCTTTCGTGAGTGAACCGTGTGCTATTTGAAAACATTTACATGAACTATCAGCATATTTTCGTGTGAATGAAAACAAGAGTTCATCGTTTCACCTCCAAATCGTTTTCCACATTAATAAATCACCATTGTACCATATGGTTCGATTTTCTCATGCATTTGAGGTGTCGTTTGCTATATTTGAGTCATTTGCTATAGTCGCAACTACACGTGGGTGCTAGCTAGCTAGCAAGATCATTTGTGTGTCGCTTTTGGAGTTTCCATTCATTCTTCGAGAAACGGGAAACAATTCTAAAAGTTCGGCCATAGGGTGCGGCTAGAGGCGTATGCCATGTTGGTATTCTAATTACAGGAAATGCATATAGAGTCCAGAAATAGCGAAAATCGATGTGTCACCATGCCGTGTTCTCAGGATCACATGGAAATTGGTAAAGATGGTGTGAGTTCTGATGCTCACACCTTACAAATCGGATCATCTCACAAGAAGGATCATAGTTTCCAAAAGGAGATGCGGCACTTCACACTCCAATCGTCATTGACTACATCGTTCCGCTTGAATAATTTTCACTGTGAACAATCATGTATATACCCTAGGTCTGATTTCCTGGCCCATTTCAGGTCTCGTTACTATATTCAAGTCACTTTTTGCACTTACCTTGCATTTAGTGCATATAATCAAATTGAAAACCATTCTACAACTACACATCTGGGTGTTAGTTAGCAAAGAAGGTGTACAAATCATTTATGTGTCGCTTTGTGAGTTTTCATCCATTGTTTGAGAAACGGGGAGAAGTTTCAAACATTTCGGTCGCGAGGTGTGGCCACTGGTGTAGGCCTAGTTGGTATTTTAATTACTAGGAATTCAGATGGAGTCCAGACTTCATCAAAATCGGTGTGTGCCTGTGGCGTGCTCTCATGACCCCGGGGAAATTGTTTGGTAAAGTTTGGCACAGGTTTTGATGATCGCTCCTTCCAAACCAGAGCATCTCACATGAAGGACCATGGTTTCCAAAAGGAGACGTGTTAGTTCAAACTACAGTGGTCGCTGACTTCATCGTTTGGCCTCATAAAAATTTCCGCGGTACGCATTCACCATTATACCACGGGTTTAATTTTCTAACACATTTTAGGTATCTTTGTTATATTTAAGACATTTTTTAAATTTAACATGCAATTTGTGGATATAAATAAAATCACAAGCGGAACTCAATGTGCTGTCGAAAGGGATGAGGATCGCCGTTCGATCAAGGAGAATCCAACGGTGCAGACGTATGATCCATGGGGTTTTGGTTCTGGCCAATCAGAACGCACGACTCAGATCGCGCACGTGGCAGAGGGGGGGGCATCGGCCACGGTTTAGTGGACACACGGCTTTCGTGAGTGAACCATGTGCTATCTGAAAACATTTACATTAACTAACATAATATTTTTGTTTGAATGAAAACATGAGTTCATCGTTCTGCTTCCAATTTCTTTCCATGGTAAGAAATCACAATTGTACCATATGGTTCAATTTTCTGGTACATTTTACCAGATTGCAGGCCTCGCTAGCAATCTCAAACTTTGAATATGCAAACAGAAAAGAGATCCCATTTAATTTGTATATATATATGTACATATATATATATATGTGTGTGTGTATATATATAGTCGCAACTACTTGTGTGCGTTAGCAAGATCATTTGTTTGTCGCTTTGCGAGTTTTCATTCATTGTGCAAGAAACAGGAAAAAACCTTCAAAGGGTTCAGCCATAGGGTGCGGCCAGAGGCATAGGCCTTGTTGGTATTTTAATTTCAGGAAATGCATATAGAGTCCAGAAAATAATGAAAATCATTGTGCCACTGTGGCGTGCCCTCACGATCGCATGGACAAATTTTGGTAAAGTTTGGCACAAGCTTTGGTGCTCGCACCTTCCATACTGGAGCATCTCACAAGAAGGATCATAGTTTCCAAAAGGAGACGCGGCACTTCGGACTACAAATAGTCAGTTACTAGCTACATCGTTATGCCTTGAAAAACAATCATGGAAAACAATCATGGATATACCCTTGGTTTGATTTTCCGGCCCATTTCAGGTCGTCTGCTATGTTTAAGTCATTCTTTGCACCTATCTTGCACTTTAGTGCATATAAAGTCAAAAACCCTACTACAACTACATGTGGGTGTTTTAGTTAGGCTATACTTAGGCTACTTATAGTGGATAGTGCCATATACTAGTGTCATGCATATATATATATATGATACTAGTGTATGATACTACCTTTAATTTTAGCGAATAGTATAATACATAGAGTATAGTATCATAGATCATATTTATTGCCAAGAATGACACAAATTAGCATCGCATTTAACATGATACGGTATCTACCTATATGTTACTCTAACCCTCTCTATATTTAATTCTTTGCCACATCAGCATACTTGATATTTTCCGAGTGCATATGATACCACCACTATTGCCAGCCTTGTATAGTGGGGAAGTATCATATACTATAGTATCATGCATATGATACTAGTCTATGATACTACGTAGGTACCTTCATAGTGCATATATAGTGTCTCATAGAGTAGTATGTATATATATATATATATATATCATAGATGACCGTATTTATGGCCATGCATGACACAAAGTAGTATAGCATTTATATTATATATGTTAAGGTATCTATGTTACTGCTTTTTGCCACATCATCATATTTTCTATTCTCGAGTGCATAATACCGGCTATGATACCCCCACTATGGCCACCCTAAGGCTGGTCGTAATTGGAATATCAAGTGGTATCATGCATGCCAACTAGACTTTTTGGATGATGTGGCACATAGTTAAATGAGGAAAGTGAGGTTGCGGTATCATATCATGATACCGTATCATATTAAATGTTGTACTACTTTGTGTCATACATGGAAATTAATAAGGCAACCTAAGATACTAACTTATGATACTATGCGCGCATTACAGAGTTAGTATCGACCATATACTAGTATCGTGTGTGTGTGTGTGTGTATATATACATGATACTAGCTAGTCTATGATATACTAGCTACCTCACTAATGCATAGTATCATAGAGTAGTATCATGTGGTACTTTATTATCATGCATGACACATAGTAGCATAGCATTTATTATAATATTGTTTCATGGTATGATACATAAGCCTCTCTTTCTTCCTTTAATTCTATGACAACTCATCAAAATTGCCTAGTTGGCATGCATGATACTAGCTATGATATCCCATTATGACCAGCCTAGCAAAGAAGGTGTACAGATCATTTGTGTGTCGCTTTGCAAGTTTTTATCCATGTGTTTGAGAAGCTGGGAGAAGTTTCAAACATTTTAGCCGCGAGGTGCGGCCACTGGCGTAGGCCTAGTTGGTATTTTAATTACAGGAAATTCATATGGAGTCTGGACATCATCAAAATCGATGTGTGCTTGTTGCGTGCTCTCATGACCCCGTGGAAAAAAATTGGTAAAGTTTGTCAGAAGTTTTGATGATCGCTCCTTCCAAACCGAAGCATCTCACATGAAGGATCATGGTTTCCAAAAGAAGACGTGTCAATTCAAACTCCTCTGACCGGTGACTTCATGGTTTGGCCTCATAAAAATTTCCATGGTACACAATCACCATTATACCAGGGGTCTTATTTTCTGGCGCATTTCGGGTATCATTAGCTATATTTAAGACATTTTTTGAGTTTAACATGCATTTTGTGCGTAAAAATAAAATTACAACCGGAATTGCATGTGCTGTCGAAAGGGATGAGGATCGTCGTTCGATCTGGGAGCATCCAACGGTGCAGACGTACGATCCATGGGGTTTGGGTTCTGCCCAATCAGAAAGCACGACTCAGATCATGAGCGGGGTTCGATCGGCACACGGCTTTCATCAATGAACCATGTGCTATTCACAAACCAGATTGCATATTTTTGTTCACACACACTCTAGTGAGATCAATTGAGTGTGCTACCTCTATGATAATAATAATAACAAAAAATAGTTCATATTCATTGCATGAGCTGACAACATATGAAGGTCAACATATTAACGGTTCTTACATCAATAGAAAACTGGGCATAACTCACAAATTCAGTACAGGCGACAATTCTAAATTGAATGAATTAAGTTGCAGGGTAGGCATAAAGACTAGTCTTCCGGCTTAATTCCCATGTACATGGGGGAACTGGGATCATTATGTTGACCCCGAATGAACTTCGGTTTTCTGATGATTTTACGCTTCTCTGTTACACGGGTGCGTGTTCCTTTGACTGGCAACTCATCAACTTCATCGTACTCATACTCATCGGCAACATCATCGACACCCAGTACCCTCCTCTTCCCACGCATCACTACATGGCAGTTCTTACGCAAAGGGTCTTCCACAAAGAAAATCTGGGTAGCATCGCTGGAAAAAATGAACGGGGTCGCGTGATATGCCATAGTTGTCCTGTTAACACAAGTCTTCCTATAATCATCAACGTTTACTTGACCAAGAGGGATCCATGAGCATCTGAATAATCCCACCTTTACTTTCACATAGTCAAGCTCCCAAATCTCTTTGATGGTTCCATAGTATACCCTTTTATCAGGTTCATATACAGTCATGCATTCTATTCGAACAAAGTTCTTCTGATATGAGGTCTTCTCATCACGTTCCTCAGTGTAGAACATGTACCATTTATGTCATATGCTTGGTACGTCAACATGGTAGGTGATGGCTTTTGTGCCAACCATGTACCAATGTCATCGATGGATCCTTGTGCCAAATGCTTCTTCAGCCATTCGGCGTAGTTCCTAGTGTCCTCCTTCGTCTCCACATCTGATGAAGGCACCATTGTAAGAAGCTTTGGCGCATCTCCGACAAGTGTTCTTCGGGATAAACGCTGAGAACTGGGCTATTAAGCAGTACCATCAAATGGGCTTTCTCTGCCAATTCTCCGGGTGCAGACATTTGCGTGCCAGCAAGGACAGGCTTAGCTTTCAGCCTTCCCTCGTGGCGAGAGAGGGGAAAACCTATAGCTCATTGTTTCATGTATTCAGTGCAAAACTCAACCACCACCTCCTCGGTATAATCTTGTAGGATCCTTGCCTCTGGACGGTTTCGGTTCCGACAAAAGCGCTTCAGTATTCCCATGAATCGCTCGAAGGGATACATGTTGCAAAGAAACACAGGACCACAATACTTTATCTCGTCGACAAGGTGCACGGTGAGATGGACCATGGCATCAAAGAATGACAATGGGGAAATCATCTCTAGGTTGAAAAATATTACTGCAATATCATCTTGCATATGATCCAGCTCTTCACGATCTACAACTTTCTGCCATAGTTGGTTGAAGAAATAACAGAGCTCAATGAGTGTGTTCCTTATATCTTTGTCCATCAGATTCCTGATGGCCACCGGGAGGATTTGTGTCAACATTACATGGCAATCATGTGATTTCATGTGTCCCAACTTCATTTTACCTAAGCTCACATCCACGAGACTTCTTATGTTTGCCGAGTAGGAAGAGGGTCTCCTAACTAACAACAAGTAGGTGAAGAACTGTGTTGCTTCTTTTGTACTGAAATTGTAACTCTGGCGAGCTTTGATGAATTTGTCATCATCTTCTGCTTCACTCTTGGCTTTTGATTGATCAGCAAGCATATCGAGCCGTGAACCCTCACCATCATTTTTTACCTTTAATCTTGAGCAGAGTACAAAGTATGCTTTAACATACGTTCTTGAAAGCACAAGTGCTCCCTGGGTGATTTTGGTAATTAATGTCAACATATCTCTTGTTGGACTAATACTTCTACCTAGTATATTTCAGATGAGTTCAACATTGGAGTGGCAGGACAAGAGGATGTGGAACCCCTTCAAGATGCTATGGACAAACATTGGCAAAAGCTCAGGACTCTACATTTTCATTTTAGTGATCCAAGATCACATTGAGTCCATAGGAAAGCAAATACTATAAAAGGGGATGAGGTGTTTCTTAATGGCTTGCTTGCTCAAAGTGCTTAGTGATATGCTCTAGAGCCCTCAACGACTTTCTCATTTACACATATGTCCCAAACCTAAAGTCAAACTTGGCCCCACCGATTTGATCTATCCAGTGCCACCGAGTTCACTTGCCATAGCCATATCTCCAAACCCTAATCAGTTCGGTCTCACCGATGGGATCTCAGTCTCACCGAGATGGCCTTGCAAACTCTCTGTTACTTATTGCAGTTATTAAAGGTCTCACTGAGATACGCAGTCGGTCCCACCGAGTTTGCTTGACCAAGTCTCTGTTTGCTTATTGCTAAAACCAGTGTCACCGAGTTCACTCAATCGTTCTCACCGAGATGAGATTTCGCCCTAATCCTAGCACATCAGTCCCACCGAGTTGACATTGCCGGTCCCACCGAAAACTCTAATGTTCATATTTCAACCATATCGGTCTGACCGAGTTTCGCTATTCTATCCCACCGAGTTTGGAAGATTGTGTGTAACGGCTAGATTTTGTGTGGAGGTTATATATACCCCTCCACCCCTCCTCCATCAGTGAGAAATCCATCAGAACGTGCCTACACTTCCACTACTCATTTTCTAAGAGAGAACCACCTACTCATGTGTTGAGACCAAGACATTCCAATCCAACCACAAGAGTCTTGATCTCTAGCCTTCCCCAAGTTGCTTTCCGCTCAAATCATCTTTCCACCATAGCCAAATCTATGAGAGAGAGTTGAGTGTTGGGGAGACTATCATTTGAAGCACAAGAGCAAGGAGTTCATCATTAACACATCATCTATTACCTTTTGGATAGTGGTGTCTCCTAGATTAGCTATGTGTCACTTCGGATCCTCCATCAAGATTGTGGAGTTGAACCAAGGAGTTTGTAAGGGCAAGGAGATCGCCTACTGAGGGAGTCCTAAATTAAGGGATCCTCGTACAGCCGGACTATATACTTTGGCCGGACTGTTGGGCTATGAAGATACAATATTGAAGACTTCGTCCCGTGTCCAGAGGGGACGATCCTTTGCGTGGAAGGCAAGCTTGGATATTCGGATATGTATATTTCCTTCTCTGTAACCGACTCTGTGTAACCCTAGCCTCCTCCGGTGTCTATATAAACCGGAGAGTTTAGTCCGTAGGACAACAACAATCATAATCATAGGCTAGCTTCTAGGGTTTAGCCTTACACAGAGTCGATTACAGAGAAGGAAATCTACATATCCAAATATCCAAGCTTGCCTTCCACGCAAAGGGGAGTCCCCTCCGGACACGGGACAAAGTCTTCAATATTGTATCTTCATAGTCCAATAGTCCGGCCAAAGTATATAGTCCGGCTGTCCGAGGACCCCTTAATCCAGGACTCCCTCAGTAGCCCCCGACCCAGGCTTCAATGACGATGAGTCCGGCATGCAGATTGTCTTCGGCATTGCAAGGTGGGTTCTTCTCCAAATCCTCCAGAGCACTGTTGTAACGAGCACTGTCCGGCTCGTCATCAATGTCGCGCTCCTCGGCTTTTGTGCTTTAATAATGGCTGTTCTCACGTGTTGAGCGAATGCGAGAAGTCGAGGCATTTTTTAAATTTGCCACCCCAACCATGCAAGTAAATCATCTATAAAAGAGACGGGGATTCTCAGATCCAAATCACACCATCTCCTCCCAGCGAGTATTCATCAGAGTGCGCCCGGACAAATCCATACCACCATGGCCGGCCGGCGCGGTTCCTCCTCTCGCTCCCATAGCACTAGGTCAGGCAATTAGGAGAGATGTTCTGTTCCCCACAACCGACTAGTAGAGTTGCAGACCAAGGGGTTTCTCCCACCTACATACATGGTCCCCGTCCGAGCTGGACTAGCCACTTATAATGGCGGGGAGCAAGCGGAGAGCTTTCCAAACCCATCCAAGGGAGAGCGGGTATGCTTCATCCCCTACTTGCTGAGGGGGCTCGGATTTCCATTCCATCCTTTCCTCTGCGCGCTCCTGGAGTTCTACGGCCTCCAGCTGCATAACTTTACCCCAGCCTCCATACTGCACATCGCAGGCTACGTTGCCTTCTACGAGCTTTTTCTAGGCTGTGAAGCTCATTTCGAGCTGTGGAAGAGGCTATTCTGCCTTGTACCCCGTACTCAAGAGGGGTTGGTATATCAAGTGGGCGGAGCCGAAATATGGCGCATCACTGGGACCGGATATCTATCCGGCACCCCGAAGAAGACATCTGACGACTAGCCCTCGGAATGGTTCTATGTGGAGGACGTCCCTCTTCCGGACCCTATTCGGAAGGGCCTTCCTGATTTTGTAAATGCCCCATTGAAGAAACACCACAGCTGGCGCCCCAGGAGCCCCCAAGAGGAAGATAAAAGAGAGATCCTTTTCCTGATGGACAGGATAAATACGTTGCTCAAATCAGGACTGACCATTATTGAAGTCATGTCCATATGTATAATCGGGGAGTGCAGCCACTTCAATATCGGGGAAAACCCATGTGGCACTACAATGGAGAAGACGATACCACCCGCTGCGGCCGTAAAGGTCCGGACTCTCCCGCTGCTCTGGTAAAGATGTTGTCCGATTTGTACAAAGGAGAAGAGGATGAGTTCATCCATATCAAGCCACGGGATGGATTCTCCATGTATAACCCCCCAAGATGGATGAGTCGCTATCTTTTATTCCAATCTTTCCCTCATTTTTAGTGCAGATGTTTACTTCGTCTATTCATAGCAGGAACTGCGCAGAGCTATGAAGGATGTTCACAGCCCATCTCCTTAGCCAGAGGATCACAACCGGGCTCTTGACCCCGGACTCGAAGAAGATCCGGACAAATTTGTGGAGCTTGTTGATAGGATATTTTATCAACTAAGCTGCGATGGTGTGATGGTGGCCATCATAGCTGATTATCCTGGCCTACTCCCTGTATCCCAGGTAAGTGAAGCCAGAGTCCCAACTTCCAAAAAAGGGTTCCCTCTTCACACTTCACCCACCACACATGTACTGTGTCTTACAGGGAAGGCCATCGGGGCGCCAAGCCGAATCCGCAGCGACTCGCCAACAAGGGGCACCGAAGTCGGGTAGGCTTAAAAGGAAGGCGGTCAGGACCGAGACGCCATTGCAAAGGTATGTTAAAAAACCTGCCACCAATTTAGCATTGTTAAGATATAACAATGTCCACTGTCTTCTGACAGAAAAGGCACTCGCCGGACTATATCTGGAGAGCCTGCCGGCCACGCCTCCACCAACCGAACTCCAAGGCCGGACTCAAGGGCGGAGGTCAATGCGGACGATCCTCCAACAGAGGATGCAGATAGATTTTCCGCTACAAACTCCAAAGTGGAGAGCGCTATGAATCATAGGCGCCGTCGGGCCGCACTACGCGACCCTAATTTCTCTGAAGAGGCATTCGATGCCTTCAACTCAGGGGACGCGTACATCCGGGCTGCTCAAGGTGGCCTTGCCAGGGCCACAGACCAGTACGTAAAGGATATACTGGTAATAAAATTTGATAAGCATGTATATCAGTAGCCCCTGAGACTTGAAACAGTTGGCACAACTGATTTAAGGATCCTCGTGTGCATAGATTCTGACAGAGAAGAATACCCAGCTATCCAAATAGATGGAGGAGTGCAGGGCCCAACTACGGGCTGCAATTTCCGTGATGGAGGAGTCTATGAAGGCCCATCTGGTAATATTTGCTTTAAACGAAAATAATGTCATGGCATGTACCAGTTAAATATTCGGCATGAATGCGATTCTAACAATAGAATCTGCAGACAATCCCGGAGGCAATCCGGATATCGTACCAGAGGATGAGCAACATGTTCGGCGATAGATGAAGGCTGGCCAGCGTGTGCTTACAAAGGTTATAAAGGAGAAGAATACTCTCCAGGACGCGAATGTCCGACTGGACGTCGAATTAAAGGATGTTCGGGCCCAGCTTGCTGACTCTGTAAAGGAGAATAAGAGGCTATGACACGGCATGTTCAGTAAGTGCTCTGAAGAACCGTTATAAAGTTCATCAAAGAAGCGTGCGAATAGTATTATGTCTGTAGGCATGCTAATAGGCCGTCCCGAGGAGGAGGTGCCCGGATCTACAGGCGATCTTCTGCTGGAGCTCTCACAACTGCTCGAACAAGTTCGGCAGGTGATGCAGGGCATTGCCCAAGCCTTGTGGCCATCCGCCTCCTTGCCAGGAGGCATGTGGGAGCTTGTGGAGATACTCAAGGGAGCGCGGCAGCGCTTCCGATTATGGAAGATATCGGCCTGCCGATAAGGCGCAAGGGAAGTAAAGCTGAAAACATGCAAGAAGTATTATGGTATCCGAATAATTACGACTTCGCCAGGGGCTTGGCCCTGGGTAGACACTCCTCCTCGCTATAGGCGGCGGTTGTGGAGTGGTCCGGAGGGTGGGTCCTTCCTTTCTTGGGCCCTTCGGCCTCCCCGAAAGGGGCGGCCTTCCTTTCCTCCCCCCCCCTCGGTTTGGGGAGAGGGTTTTCCTCGTCCTCCTCCTCATTGTCATTGGAGGAGTGTGCCTCGGTGTCTTCGGACGATGAGTCCGACACAACCTTGCGCCGGAGACTTTTCCTGGTCCCCGTGGCCTTCTTCTACGGCACCTCATAGGGCGTCGGAATCAGCATCTTCGTCAGGAGAGCGGTTGCTGGATCTTAAGGCAACGGAGCCGGACAGTCGATCCGCTCCGCCGTTGCAACATAGTCGTGTTAGATCAGTACAATGGCTTAAGTTCATCCCACGAACATACTGAGGAAAGGCACATCTTATGAAATGTAGAATGCTTACCGCATTGGCGTGGCGCTTGGCGTTGAGTCCATGGTCCTCGATGGTGGGAGGAGGAACTTCGCTGGCCTTGAACAACACCTTCCAGATGTCTTTGTGCGTCGTATCGAAGAGCTCTTGCAGTGTCTGGTGTTGGGCCGCGTCGAACTCCCACAAGATGAATGCCCGTCTTTGACACGGGAGAATCCGGTGAAATAGCATGACCTAGACCATGTTGACAAGCTTGATCTTCTTGGTTGTCATGTTTTTGACGCAGTTCTGGAGTCCGGTCAGCTCTACGGACGCGCCCCAGGTTAGGCCCTTCTCCTTCCAGGAGGTGAGCCGCACGGGGATACCGGATCGGAATTCGGGGGCCGCCACCCAGTTGGCATCGCGCGGCTCGGTGATGTAAAACCACCCCTATTGCCACCCCTTCACGATCTCCACGAAGGAGCCTTCAACCCAGGTAACGTTCGGCATCATGCCCACCATGGCGCCTGCACACTCCGCCTGCTGGCCGACCACAATCTTCGGCTTCACGTTGAAGATCTTTAGCCACAGGCCGAAGTGGGGCCTGATGCGGAGAAAAGCCTCGCACACGATGATAAACACCGAGATACTGAGGATGAAATTAGGGGCTAGATCATGAAAATCCGGCTCGTAATATAACATGAGCCCGTGGACAAATGGGTGGAGGGGGAATCCCAGTCCACGGACGAAGTGGGTGAGGAACATGACCCTCTCGTGGGGTCCCAGAGTCGGAATGATCTGCCCTGGGTTCGGGAGTCGGTGCGCGATGTCTGCAGCCAAGTATCCGGCCGCTCGGAGCTTCGTAATGTCCTCCTTGACGGCGGAGGCCATCACTTGCCTCCCGCTCCAGACATGTTTGGCTATGTGGAGAAGGTGAGAACTGGGGCGCTGGAGCTCGAGCGTGCGAGAATGGATGAGCGAAGAAGCAAGGAGGCGTGGGTGAAAGAGAAGAATCCTTATCTCTTTATAAAGGTGGTAGAAACTCTGTGCCTCCCCACCTACCCGTTAAAATCGCTCATTTCCCTAGCGCCACAATTGATGGTGTGGTTGGGTTACCCATACCCGTATTGATGAGAATCCCGTGATAAGGGGACACGATCTCTGCTTCGACAAGACGTGTCAAGGAAACCGCCTCGCATTACGTACGGTGGCTGGTTGTGAAAAACGGTTCGAATAATGACCGGACCGTGGCGTGATGTCATGCTATAAAAAGTTGTCAGCAGATTAGACTTGTGGAATATTATGCTCTCTACGGTGGTATGTGGAATTTGTTTTGCAAAGCCGGACACGATTCTTGTGTTCAAGATCTACTTTGGAGTATTCGGAGAAAGAACCCGCCTTGCAATGCCGAAGACAATCTGCGCGTTGGACTCATCGTCATTGAAGCTTGGTTCAGGGGCTACCGAGGGAGTGTGGGATTAGGGGGTCCTCGGACAGCCGAACAATATACTTTGGCCGGACTGTTGGACTATGAAGATACAAGATTGAAGACTTCGTCCTGTGTCCGGATTGGACTCTCCTTTGCGTGGAAGGCAAGCTTCGATATTCGGATACGTAGATTTCCTTCTCTGTAACCGATTCTGTGTAACCCTAGCCCCCTCTGGTGTCTATATAAACTGGAGGGTTTAGTCCGTAGGACAACAACAATCATAATCATAGGCTAGCTTCTAGGGTTTAGCCTCTACGATCTCGTGGTAGCTCAACTCTTGTAATACTCATATCATCAAGATCAATCAGGCAGGAAGTAAGGTATTACCTCCATCGAGGGGCCCGAACCTGGGTAAATCATCATGTCACCTGCCTCCTGTTACCATTAGCCTTAGGCGCATAGTTCGGGACCCCCTACCCGAGATCCGCCGGTTTTGACACCGACACCTACTTCATGAAGATCTACCATAGTGAGGCAAGTCCTTCGTGGGTGATGGCCATGGTGGGATAGACAAGGTTGCTTCTTCGTAGACCCTTCGTGGTTGGAGCCCTCCATGGACTCGCGCAACCGTTACCCTTCATGGGTTGAAGTCTCCACCAATGTGGATGTACGATAGCACCACCTATCGGAACCACGCCAAAAATCTCCGTGTCTCCAATTGCGTTTGCACACTCCAATCCCATCCCTTTACTTTCTTGCAAGTTGCTTGCTTTACTTTCCACTACTCATATACTCTTTGCATGCTTGGTTGAATTGTATTGTGAATGCTTGAAATTGTGCTAATTTGCAACCTCAACTTGAAAACCTAAAAACTTCTATCTTTACTTGTTGAGGGTCTAATCACCGCCCCCCCACCTCTAGACACCTCTTCTCGATCCTTTCAATTGGTATCAGAGCTTTGGTATCCATTGCTTTGGTTTAAATGCCATTGGAGAAGATGGATGAGTCTATGATTGGGAGTATTAGATATAGAGTGCCTATGCTTGATGGAGAGTTCTTTATTGCTTTGAAAAATAGATGCTTGAGATTTTCAATGAATATCACTTGAACAAGTACATTACTACTCCTTGTGCGCCCCTCATTAACCCCTTGCATCCTACCCCTAATGAGTCTCTTGGTATGACTTGCAATCTTAGAACTGTCAATCTTATCACTGGAGGATTACCTAGAAATTTGATTGCTCGCTTGCCAACTCTTGAATGTGCTTACACTATATGGAGATTTCTTGAGGAACGATTTCCGGACTATTCCTTGAAAAACTTAGATGAGATTCTTCACAAGTCTATTGCTTTGAATAAGATGAATCCCAATGATCCTAAGTTTGATTTGAGCTTCGTGGCCTTATTCGTGCCAAAGGAGATGTTGGAATCATTAGCAATATCATTTCTGAAGTCATTAGAATTCATAGAGATGCACATTGTAATGATCACAAAACTAATGAATCACTCTCTCTAGGAAATGATCGATCACATGTTGAACATGGATACTATGACGAGGATGATGATAGTGACTATGATCTCAATGAGTCTATGAGACACTTTGGTCTTATGGCTAACCTTCGCGGCTAACACTACAAAACAAATACACTTCCGTGATGATACGTGTTTGTCACAGCAGGTCGCGTTTTTTGTCATGCATGTACATCCATGACAAATTTATGACAGAATCAAGATAGTATACCTGTGCTATCATAGAAGTGTTCCATGACATTACCAAAATTATCATCATGGAAGTGTCCACTTCCACGACGATAAATCGCGCGTCACAGAAGTGCTTTCGTCAAGGGTGACTGACACCTGGCATCCACCGTAACGGAATGTCGTTAACCTATTGGGTCGGGTTTTGGATCTGATAACCCGTTAACAGCCCCGACCAATGGGGATTTTCCACGTTTAAAATCATCATTGGCTGGAGGAAACACGTGTCGTCTCACCGTTGGGACAGATGTCATCCACTCATTGGACGGAAGACGCCTATGGTACGTCGACACGTGGAACAGCCCAACAGACACCCATTCCTGTTAAAAGGTCAGCCCAGTTAAAATTAGCAGGCCAGCCCATATAAGGCCTACTTGTCTCAGGTCCATTTAAGCCCACGGCCCATACGAGATGAGCCAATTTGGCCCGTCAACGGCCCGTTAAAGATTTGACACCATTGCAGCCCATCATCAGTTCGACCCCGTTAACAGCCCGCTATATATCTGGGCTCAATATCGGCCCGATGAGATTTCGGCCTGTTAACGGCCTGTTTAATGGATGGGCCAATTTTTAGGATGTACATCTTTCGGCCTTTTAGCGACCCATTTAAATGTTGGGCTAGTTTCCGGCCCGGTGTGTCTTTCAGCCTGTTGACGGCCCATAAATCTGATGGGCCATTTGTTGTCGGACCTGAGTTTCGGCCTTTTAGCGGCCCATTTAAGTGTTGGGCCAATTTTCTGGCCCGGTGTCACTTTCAGTCTGTTGACGGCCCATAAATCAGTTGGGCCATTTTTAGTCGGACCTGAGTTTTCGCCTTTTAGCGACCCATTTAAGTGTTGGGCCAATTCCCGGCCCTGTGTGACTTTGGGCCTGTTAACGGACCATAAATGAGTTGGGCCATTTGTAGTCGGACCTTTGTTTTGGCCCTTTAACGGCCCATTCCCTTCATGGTCCAATACCAGCCCGGTTTCTCTTTCGGCCAGCTAAAGGCCCACAACACAGTTGGGCCATTTACAATACGACCTGACTTTCGGCATCTTAGCGGCCCCTGGTCTTCATGGTCCAGTACAAGCCCGCTATCTCTTTCGGCCTGCTAAAGGCCTACAGTATAGTTGGGCCATATGTAGCCCAAACTTAGTAACGGCCTGTTAACGGCCCGTGAAATAAACTGGGGCCACCTGTTGCCCGCTTCGATGTCGGCCTATTAACGACCCGGGAGGTAAGAGGGCCGACCATTAACTTTCGGCCTAGTAACGGCCCATTAACTTAATGGGCCCACTAAAGTTCGTACATGTCTTTAGGCCAAATTAGATAATTTGAGCCCATTACGACGAGGAATTATGCACAAGACCAAAACCGATCACGCAAAGGTACGGCATACAGGGAATAACGTTGCACATCCAGCATATATTACAGGAAATTACATCCACTGGGCAATCAAAGATTGATGCCAGTGCAAATAAATGAGCAGAACCTAACCATCTACAACGTCACAATCTGCAACCTCAGCACAGATGACGCCCATAAGCATGTGGGCAAGTTCTTTCTGCTTTGCTACACTGTCTCCGAAAACATTGATCAGTTGTTGTGTCGCACGACTCTGCACCTCTGATTCATCCACCATTTCCATCATTGCTTCAGCCATTAATTGGTTCACAAACATACATTTATTCCGTTGCATTCGAGATAGAGGATACTGAACAGATTCAGATGGCGATTTTGGCAGCCTTGTATTATTGATACTGGAGAGTGTCTCGACCACTGCATCATAACATAAATTAGGACGGGAACCAAACAGATTAATCATGAGTTATTGCCATATTACCTGGCCAAGATTTACTGGAAAGAAACAATGGGGTTGCCTTGCTATTTTCAGAGTTTGTCTTCTTATCTTTAGCAGCCTGCACAAAATTAACACACAAGCATTGCTATCATTGGCCAAGTCAAATAATAGGAAAGCAACATTGACACAACGAACGTTTGGGCAAGTAGCCTACACCAAATTATCACAATATGGCACAGCTATCATCAGCCAGGTAAGGTAGTACAAAAGCAACATTGACACAATGAATGAATGGGAAACCAGAGAAGCACTTCCATTCAGTAATGTGCGTGATATGAGATAGTACATTCATGCAGCCCAGTATGTAAAACTACCAGGCAGTTTTCCTTACAAAAATCAACATTGGCGCCTTTAACATTTTGCTACACCAAATTTTAGATCAGATAAAGGTTAGATTCACGCCGATTAACAAAATACATGTTGATGTAAAAATATAGTGATATACAACAGGTACTTACATCAGCATTGGAGCACAGAGAATTCCCGCAAGATATTTTCCTCGATTACGATCCCAATGGAGGAAGTCTTCTATCGTTTAACCTTATTTTCTAAAAGAGAGATGGGTAAGAAACATGTAGAAAATATGATCAGAATGCTATAAAATTTCATGATGCGAGGATACGCACACGCTTCTTAGAATGGAGTTTACATTCTTTTGCTGGACTGGAGCGGACTAGTTCTTTGCCCACTGGAATCCGCTTATTATCTGTGGGAGTTGGGTTTCTCTGTGCTGGAGCAGTATCTATGAAAAATGGAGCTGGTTTATTATCTCCTGGCGTTTGGATCTTTTGCAAAGACCTGGTTTGTAAACCTTCAGATTCTAACAGAGCCGTCTTCCCCTTGCATGCCTTATATAGAAGAATGGTGATTCAGTTATAGAACATGCTACAGCAGTGATGGAATAGGTACTGAAAAATAGAAAGGCATGACATATTGACATGTATTCCCTCCATCCGGAAATAAATGGACGGGTCTAGGCGTATTTCAGTTCTAGATACATCCAATTTTATCCATTTCTGCGACATTTAATCCAGACGGATGGAGTATGATGTAAGAGCTCGGGATCCGACAGGACAACATAGTAAAAAAAACACTGAAAAACCCACTACAGAACCAAAGTATTCAAACCCACTGTATGAGATAGTACACTCATGCAGCTCAAGATGCAAAACTACTAGGCAGTTTTCTTTGCAAAACTCAACATTGTGGCCTTTAATCATACATTTTGCTACAACTAAATTTAGATCAGATAAAGGTTGGATTCACACCGATTAACAAAATACATGCTGATGTAAAAATATAGTGATATACAACAGGTACTTACATCTACATTGGAGCACAGAGAATTCCTGCAAGAATCTTTCCTCATAAACGATACCATTGCAGAAATTCTTCTATCTGTTAAGCTTATTTTCTAACAGAGAGATGGGTAAGAAACATATAGAAAATATGATCAGCATGCTATAAAATTTCATGATGCAAGGATACGCACACACTTCTTAGAAACCGGCAGCCTAGGAGCTCCGCCGCCTCGAGGGGTGCTGCTTCCCATTGGGAATCGATTGGCCCAGAATAAAAATTCAGACAACTGACGCCTAAATAAAGTGATTTCAGATGAGGGTGCGACCTATCTGGCGGCATGGTGAAGTAGGCAGGTCCAGCTGCCGAGTCGGTGAGGCCGGCGCGGTTGCGGTGGTGACCGGCGGCAGGGAAAGAGCGATGTCGCGGCGGTCGACGGCTACGCGAAAGCAGCGCCAGGACTCTGGACGGATCCGAAGTTGGAACCGCTCCAGCACCGTGAACAACGACGGGGGTGAATCGGCTCCGGTACGGTTCACGCGGCCGTCATCGAGGCAGCACCAGTAGCACGGAGTAAGAGGCACATGGCCCAGTGCACGACGGCAATTGGACAGCGTCTCCGGCATTAGGGAGGAGGGCGGCTTTGAAATTGGTGCGGTGGGGGCGCCATGGAGGTGGGGCTGAGGTTTCGCGGCTCGGGAGAAGGGAGCTTCCTAGGGAGAAGGTGATTTTGCACCCACGAGGTAT
>NC_041383.1:328981753-329003530 GCF_002162155.2 Triticum dicoccoides | reverse complement strand
GGGGGGGGGGAATTGGGAGGGGAGTGGAACCATGTCTTACAGACGCATTTGTCTAAAATGTGAGGGGGAGTTACAGTTCTACCCTTGCCTATAGGCTTCTTGCCTTGGGTCTGTGTACTGAGGGTTGGGGATAGTAGAGTAACTTTGCTTCTCCCCAAATAGTGGGCGGGAGCGATTTCGGGCGAGGAGGGCGTGTTTTGAACTATAGTGGGCGCGAGCGAATTCGGGCGAGGAGAGCGTGTTTTGCCGACCATGGTTTATGAATTATTCGGCACATGTCATTTCGGCTGAGGAGAAGGCGCACTTGGATGAAGTTACGAACCTACCCTCGATGTACAATGGGCCAATTGATGCGCGTCCCACATAGGACGGTAATTTCGCGTCTCCCATTTATTTGCTCGGGCGAATTCCACCGAGCAGAGAGGATGTTTAACGGTTCGTTCAAATTTTGGGAGAACGAGCATCCACATCTACCTTACCAAGTCGATTTGAATCAAATTTTGAAATATTAGCTTGCCACTTCTTTTTTAGATGGAGAGATGATGCTCGGGAGTAATGTGTTTTTACATGCTCATTGCTAGCGATTTACTATATGACAAATAGTTGCCCACTCAAAAACGTGAATCAAACCCAAAATGAAATATCTCGATTCGATGAACTGGCTCGTTCAGTAGGTCAAAATAGTGAACTAAATTCAAAATTGAACACCTCAATCGAGTAGCATGTTGTACAGTATTATAGTACTCCATGAACATGTTGAAAGTCAAATTAATGAACTTTTTTGATATACGCATATATCCGTTCATGTGTGGATTGCAGAGAACATGGTCTCCAATTTAAATATTTTAATGCAAGTTTATATCAGTCTTTGATGCATAAAACGCGACCTCCCCCTCTCCCGGACTCCTGTTCTCTCTCTCTCTCTCTCTCACTCTCTCGCCGACAATCTTCAATTCTGTCGCGCGCATCCGACACAAAAACCTTGTTGGTCCCTCTCCCTCTCTCTCTCTGTGTGTGTGGGGGGGGGTCTTTCTAGTCTGCATTCATATATACACCATCTATGGGTCTCTGTCGCACACTATGTATGATACTCTAGCTAGTCCAAGCTAGATATCTTGGGTGCACTCATCGTACGCACACAAATTCCTTGGCTCTTTGCCCGTAACTCTCTCACGCACCACTATGTCGTCACGGAGCTCTTCCCCCCTCTCTCAAACTCTCCATCCACCTGGGTCACACATACACATGCATATCTCACTCGCACTCGATAGGCCCATCTAAAACTCTATCTGTCTCCATCATTCTCTCTCCATCTCACACGCACACACACACACACAATCTCATGCCCAGCTAGCCAAGTATGATGGTCTCTCACTCAATTGTAGGCACACGCAGTCCCCCTATATGTGTATGACTAGCTAATCTTAGTCTCCATCACAAACATGTGCATGGTCTATATCGATTTCTCTCGGGGCATCTTTCTGTCGCGCACGCACTCCCTTGATCTCCCACCCATATAGTCCCCTCACGGTCTCGAGGGGATCTCTCTATCACAAACACACCCTCTCTCCCTCCCCTTGCGTCCATGCCATCCATGTGTCCCTCTCGACCTTTTTTCCTTGTTGGCCAGACCTCTATTGGACATGTGCTACAGGGGTGTCTCTCTCTGTTGCAAACAATCACACACTAGCTATCTTCATGTATCTCCTCGCCTCGCTTTTCCATCTCGGAGATGCATGCGTTATATGTTCGCATAAGAAACGAAAACACACACTCTCTCTCTAATTTATCGTTTGTTGTCACTTTCTCTTTCACACGCATACTCTTTTTGCACACTTACTCATTCTCCTTCACACGCACTTGATCTGTCTCGACTGAGGCACTCACCTCCGTCCATAGAACATAGATTTATTGAAAAGCCAAACATCACAAAGTTAGACCATGTACGTGGAGAAAAAGAATTACATCTAGTACGGCAAACATATACCATTAGATTCACCATGAGATGTAGTTTTGTATGATGTATCTTTGGTATTGTAGATATAAATAACATTTGCGTAAACCTGATCAAAGTTTCCAAAGTTTGACTACTAAAAAATTTACATGCACTGCATTATCGAGCGGATGGAATATCTCTTTCCCCCTCTCAGCTATCTGACGCACCACTCAGCCTTATCGGGGCTCCTCAATCTCTCTCAAACTTTATTGGTCAGTTTGGTTCGTGACCTGACCCTCATGCCTTGATAGTTGGTACTGCCTGGTCTGGACATGAGATGTAAAATATTTCTGCCTGGCCAGGCTTGTGTGGTGTTGAAGCGTTTGCTTCATGCCTGGGCCAGGCAAAGCATCATCGTCCCATCAATCAATCCATGCATCAATTATTTAATGCTAATATCCATCCATGTTGCTGTTAGCCTCGTGGCCGCACGACCAGGCACGGCCAGGCATTCGAAATCGGTCGCTTCGGCTAGGCTACTTGCAGTGTGTGGAGCTCAGCCAGGCTAATTAAAGTGCAAGGGAACCCAGCCCAGGCGGGCTTTCTTTTTCACAGGGTAGCAACCAAACAAGCATGCATGAAATCCAGCCACAACCCCAGGCCACGCAAAAGATGCTCGCGACGCAAGCCAAACGGGCCTTATATCTCCCTGGTTCACACATACACATGTCTCGCTCGCGCTATACATATAGACCCATCCAACACTCTCCGCCCTTGTTCTCTCTCCATGTGACACGCACCCCCCTAAGTACCATAATCCCTCACTCCATCATAGGCTCTGTTTGGATCCATGGGTTAGAGTTAGTTTGGGTTAGTTTGGAGTTAACTAACCCAAAAAGATCCAAATAGGAGGGTTAGTTTAGGTTAGATGCATCTAACCTATCCAACAAAACTAACCCATCCAAGAGGTGCTTATTTGGGTTAGTTCTTCTCGGGACCACTTATAAACACTTTTTTCTCTCGCTCTCCCCGCAGAAGATCCCTCCCCACTTCCTTGAAGCTTCTCGTCCTCTCCCTCCCTCCCTCTCGCACCGACCGTGAAGGTGCCTTGCTGTATCCGCGCTCCATCTAACCCTGCCATCCAAACACCTCTTTACTTAGAGTTAGTTCAGGGTTAGAATCTAACTCTAACCTCTAACTGAGTTAGAGTATCCAAACAGGGCCATAGGCGCAAGCACTCCCCCCCCCCTCCTAAGTATGATTATCTCTTACTAGCCATCAGGAACACACGTATTGTCTCCTTCCATCCATACGTCTATCTCGACATCTCTCGGGGCATCTTCTATCATGCACACACCTTGTCACTCGATCTCCCACCCATGTAGTCCCATCACGATCTCCAGGGGATCTCTCTATGACAAACATACACTCTCTCCTCCCCATGTCTGCATTTTCTCCGTACGTCTCTCTCGACCTCTCTCCCTTGTTTGTCAGACCCCTCTTGGCCACGTGCTAGGGGTCTTCCTCTCTCGGTTCCAAACAACCACACACTATCTCCTCACCTTGCCTCCGTTGTCGAAGATGCATGTGTGATATGTTTGCATAAGACACACATGCTTTTTCTCCACTTTTATCGTGTGTTGTCCATGTCTCTTTCACACACACACACACTTTTTTCACTCCCTCTCTCTCTCTCTCTCTCTCTCTCTCTCTCTCTTTCTCTTTCTCTCTCTCTCTCTCTCTCGTCAGGGACTCTGTCACGTCCATAAGCATATGGATGTTTTGAAAAGTCAAACCTCAGAAAAGTTTGACTAGGTATATGTGGAGAAAAACATTTACATCTGGAATGATCATTAGATTCATCACAACATGTACTTGCTTCATACTATCATTTATCTTTGGTATTGCCGATATAAGTAATTTCTTTGTAAACTTGGTCAAAGTTTCAAAAGTTTGACTTTAAAAAAATGTTGTAACTACATTATCAAACGGAGGAGTAGCTCTTTCTCTCTCTCTCTGCTATCTCTCACGGGCCTCCCCTCTCACTCGAACTCTCTATACCGACAGATTATACGCTCACTGTGTCAGCGTATAACTCTGTATATTGTTTAGTTGACCGGTCAACCAATCCACATGCTGCGTTGTCAGCTCGTGTTCTGTATCTTGGTGTGCTAGCCCATGTGGCAGTGGGTGAAAGTAAGTAAACTATAGGCCCATCTGACACGCGGTGAAGGAAACAAAGTTGAAACCACTCGGGGTAGCACCACGCACGCTAGTAAATTGAGGGCGCATTGAGGACAAACTTCTTGCGCGCGAAGGACGCACTCGTGCACAATTCACCACTGCGCGGTGGCATTCATAGAAGGACGCACTCGCGCACACCCAGCACACAACACACACTAGCACACGTGTACACCGGCGTTGCCGCCGGTTGAGATGGACGGCGAGGCAGCTAACAAGCGGAGGCTGCTCGAGCCAAAACCGCGTCCGGCGAGCCTAGACTTCATCAGCAGCCTCCCCGACGACATGCTGCTCGTCATCATCGGCCTCCTCCCCACCAAATCTGCCGTGCGGACCTCCCTGCTCTCCCGGCGGTGGCGCCCCCTCTGGTGCTACGTCCCCCTCAACCTCACCGTCGACAACTGCCTCTTCGATGGGGATTGCAAACGCATGGCCGCAGTCTCCAAGATCCTTTCATCGCACCCTGGGCCAGCCAGACGCCTTGACATCCGCATGTTCAGTACCAACTGCAAGGTCCAGCCCATGTTCGACAACTGGTTCTTATCCCCCGCCCTAGATCAGCTCGAGGAGCGCAGCTTTGAAGCTGGACGATGTCGCTCTCTGCCGCCGTCCGTGCTCCGCCTCATGCCAACGCTGCACCGCGCCAGCTTCAGCTCCTGCTATCTTCCCCAGATTGATGCCGTGCCCACCCTTCTTCTCCCTCAACTCAAGCAGCTCGACCTCTTCGACATTGTCATCTCGAAGAAGGCTATGGAGCACCTGCTCCGCAGCTGTACTGTGCTCGATTACCTTCGTCTTGAGTAGATCCATGGGTTCATTAGCCTCCACATTGCCTCGACGACTCTTCGACGGATTTATGTGTCTTTCTGGCCCCGCAACAAGACATCAATTGGGAAGAGATCACTCGAGTTGTTCAACATTATGGTCATTGAGAATGCGCCTTTCCTTGAGTGATTGCTTGTATCGGATCTAGAAGGTCCAACAAAAATCAGGGTCATTGACGCACCGAAATTGACAGCGTTGGTGTACTCGTCTGCCAAATTCTCCGAACTCTTTATTGGATCCGTAATCGTTCACGTACAGCACTCATCATCTTCTCCGTCTTCTTGAAATTCATATTTTTAAATTTCTTCTTGATGTATTTACGACCGTCTTCCAGAAAATGATTCCCACAAGCTTGACCCAGTCCATGCGCACAGTGAAGATCTTAGCACTAAAATCTATCGGCCCCAATCTGGATCAAGTTGTTGGATTCCTTACATGCTTTCCATGCACGGAGAAGCTACTCATCGAGGTGAAACTTCTTTCCTATTAGTAAACGGTAATCACAATGTAGCTCAATTTTTTCGTAATTTTCCCATATTATGATGAGAAGTGTAGTGTTCAAAACTACATCTACGCACTGCACCGAAAGAAATGTTTTTAGTATTTTTTTCTCATGTGATCACCTGCATCATTTTTATGTTGTACTACTATAGTAGCCTAGGCTAGTCAAAGTGGAAAGTAACTTAGACTACTCCAGTAACTCTATGGTTACCCTAAGGGCAAGTACTACTACTACCTCCGTCCTGGTTTACTCTTCCAATTTTATCAAAATTTGACCATAGATTTAACTGACAAAATGTTAATGCATGTCACTAAGAACTATATCGTTGGATTCGTATTCGAACATAATTTCAAATGGTGTAATTTTTAGTGACATGCATTGGCATTTTCTTAGGTAAATCTATGGTCAAAATTTTATACTAAGTATGAGGTAGTATTGCCTCCGTCCCAAAATTCTTGTCTTACATTTGTTTAGATACGGATGTATCTAACACTAAAATGTAACTAGATACATCCGTATTTAGACAAATTTAAGACAAGAATTTTGGGACGGAGGGAGTACAAAAGTGGTCTATGTAGGCCAAAACATGTGCCAAATTCACTTGTGATGCATTTGGCATCGATGCCCCTCCATTGCTCACCTGGTGCCCCAATCTGGAGCACCTACTTTGCTCCGGTGCCAAATTAACTCACGCAATGAAAAAACACTGCGTGGGAGAGAGAGGACTAAGGCAATAAAAAACACTTGTTTGGGAGAGTGAGAGGCTAGTGTAGTTGGTTTGATTGATTTGTTTATACATGTGGGTCTGTGTGCACAGCGGTGCCAACTCTCTCACATCGCGAGAGCGGTGCCAAAATCTTTTGATTTGACATCGATGCCTATTATGTGGCATACTTATGCGAAATATGGCATCGGCCACATAGTGGAAGGCAACAAATGCCCAAGCTCTTCACGTGCTCCTAGTTAAATGAGAGGAAACAAAAACAGAGAGAGAGGGAGAGAGAGAGAGAGAGAGTGAAAAATATCACTAGCCAGCCAACCCTATCGTATGAACGAATGACACTGGTACCTCTTGATGACACGGCAATCTTATGCAGCCAGCTGCTCTAATATGTTCTCTTCTTTTGCAGATAAAAAAAGACCCGAAAGTGAAAAATGTGCTGCACTATAACAATCTCATCAAATGCCTTGATCTCCATCTTACAGAAATTGATTTGATCGACTACCGAGGCAGCACATCTGAGATTAAATAGGCCAGGTTCTTTGTTCTGGAGGCAAGTGTGCTCAAGGTAATGAGGTTTGGCGTTCTCTGGCGCAACAATGAATGGTGTGCTGATCACCGCAAGCGTCTAAGCCTAAATGACAAAGTCTCCGCAGAAGCTGAATTTGTTTTTGAAACATCAAGTGGCCAGAGACTCGAACACTTATTTGCCCATTAGTGACTTGTCAGGGCGGTGGATTTTAGTTTGTACGATAACGCTGCATCCACCTAAAGTAATGAAAGTTCTTACGTGAACTTCCTAGTAATTCCCTCTTCCTAGGTGCAGCATTACTCCTAACATTTGTAATATCAGTTTGAAACTTGTAATATTGTCATGTCCTATTCCCGCGTTTTCAAAATCCTGCGAATCAAACAGGTCCTGAGTTGGTGATGATGTTGTGCCTCTCATCTTTCACCAGTAGCCGTCAGATCTAGATCTGACGCATACAAACCAAGCTTCTCCATTTTTGCAAAAAGATGCCCGCACTTGTTCCCTATTTACAAACAACTCCTTGTCTCTCACAATCAGCCTTATCTCCTCCCCACCACATCTAGAAGGCCGTAGAAAAATCTGGCGCGATGGCCGTTGCCGGAGCAGTCCACCCCCAATCTTGGTGTTCCGTGCAATGCACGGGCATCTACGCATGGCAAATTATGTCGAACAGGGCTAGTTGTAAGTAGGCTAGCTCTACAGACATGATGATAGTGACTGCATACGGTGAGGCTGACTATGGTATGCCGAACACAGCGCCTATACTTAGGTGTCATCTCCGGCGCAGGGTCTTGTCACTTCACTGTGAGGAGCAGCACGTAATAATTTGACCAACGGGTAGTACTGTGCTAGTACTCCTAGGAGTTGGTAGTACTACTACTAGTACTAGTATCACCACCGTCTAGATTTAGGAGTACTACCACGTCCATCTGGATTTTAGTATTTGACTAGCAATATCTAGTAATGCATGTCACAAAAAATGTACTACTCCCTCTGTAAATAAATACATGGTGTTTTATTCCTATCGGCGAGAGAACTTAATGTTTTCTTGCTAACTAGAGTCTTAATAGGATTACATGCAATGAACTAAACACTACATGTCATGTTTGGTAGTCTCAAGTCATTGAAAGCATGCACAACCCACATCTCTCATTGGTCGATATGTCACGAAATAAGAAACAAGGAGGGAGTTAATGCACCATGCCTAAGTGTTTTGGGATTATTTGGTTTTCGTAATGCGACTTACACAACATTTTTGTTTACATGCATTAACATTTTATTAGTTAAATCAAAGGTCAAAACTTGGCGCAAAATGCAAAGGGGACCAATAAACCAGTAAACATCAAACTTCTCTCGTTTGGCCCCAACTAGAAGTCCGGTGAGATGACTATACTACACCGGCACGAAGGGCGGCACAACTTCATTGACTTACGGTAACTGCCTTTGGGTGAATCACACATGGGCCCAGGGGGTGGCTGGCCCACCTATCATACAGCCAAAGGTAGGTGCAGTTAAGGGCCAAGGAGTAGTACGAAATCCTACGCACCTACGCACGCTAACCAAGGGCAAGAGTGATCACTCGAATCGCAAGATGAGTTGACTAGTAGAAGCTAAGCTAGACCAATGGAGGCGATGAGCGCGAGCATCAGCCGGCTGTGCCAGATGGTCCACGACGCCGGCCTGCGGCCCGGCAACGAGGAACGTCTCCAGGTAGTATTGCTTGAGGCCGGCAAGGCGAGGGGCCGCTTGGACGACAGCTTTGGCTCCTTGTTCGACGAGGTCCTCGTCGGTTTCTTGACAAGTTCACCGTCGTCAAGAAGCTCGCGGACAACTTTGACGTAAGCCTTCAGCCGACGCGCCCAGGCTCTGCGATGCTCGCCACCCTCAACGGCCACTATGGTGACAACCTCTTCGATGCACTGGTGGCCCTACGACTGCCCGCCGTCGCGCCAGAGAATGTCCACCTTGAGGTCACGCTCGCCGCACAGCGCCTGGCGCAGCAAGACACCATGGACATAATCACCCACGTCTATGCGCATGCAAGAAGAGGATGATAGGACGCTAGCCTTCTTGGACCGCAGGGCAACCTTGGACGCACTGTTCAGAAGCACGTTGAGCTCGCCACCAACGCCGCTGCTCCTCACACGTCGGTTGGTGACCCGGCGCACTAGGGCGTGAGGATGTCGTTAATGGATCCGTATGTATTTTTATCTTTCTGTCAAATCCATGTAGTAGTATATGATACTGCAGTAATTATCTTACCTTTCACATCAAGTTCATAATTTTCATATGTACTCCATGCATGAACGGCGCCAGAACCAAACTTCTCATTACTCTAGGAAAAATCGTTATTTTCTATCTATCGATCGCGCCATGGAGGAGAACCAAATTTTACAAGTTATGAGTTCAAAAGGAAAAGCCTGCCGTGTTCGCGTTGCACCCCCACATGGTTGGTCTGGCATGCCGCTCAAGCGGGAATGCGTGTGGTGTTGCATTTTCACTTACAAGTGGGACCGTAGTGGAGCAAACCGACTATCGGCAAACCCCCACCCCGCCCACCGCGCGATAGCTGAGAAAACAGGAGGGAGAAGAGATGGCTGTAGCACGAACTCCAAGAAAATTGGTGTCGGATGGGACTCGTGTGGGCAGCGTGTGCCGTAGTTCTAGACGTGAATGCTAGTTACGGCCCATGCAACCCCACTATATCCAGCCTATATCGAGGTACAGTACGTACAACAAATTTCCTGTAGTCCGTGCTGAGCACTCCTCTATCTTTCTTCTCAGCCAGCCAGCGAACGCGTGGATCCCATCATTTGTTTGCTCACATGCGGTCCCACATGTCAGTGAAAACGCAAGCGGACCCACTAAACCTACACATCTTTCACCTCGACGTGCTGGTGATGAAAAACAAATCCAAGAAAGGTCTTCGGTGGCCGCTTTTGGAGTTACTCAAGAGTAGTAAGATTCTATTTACAGTTTAACCCAAGATGCACATCTCGTGGCTTCAACTTATCAATTACCACTCTATTTATTTTCATGACACGACCTGGATGGTGGATGTCCCACGTATCGGCAAAAGGAGGAAGAACACGACCAAATCTTCGGTTGTGCTCTCGGATTAGACTAGTTGTGCTAACTTAAAAATTTTATTGTGTACTCCCTCCGTTCCAAAATACTTGACTTCCATTTGTCCAAAAATGGATGTGCCTATATCCTAAAACATGTCTAGATACATATATATTTTGACAAACATGTCTAGATACATGTGTAGAAGCCATGTATTGTGCAACGGAGGAAGTAGAATGGATGCAAGTTTTGTATTGGGAAGAAGAGTACATCCATATATTGATAGAGCGTTGGAGTTGGCCTTACAAGTGGGACCGCAGTTGAGGAAACCGACTATCGGCAAACCCCCACCTCGCCCGCCACGTGATGGCTGAGTTAGAGAAACGACGAGGTTGAAGAGATTGCTCTAGCACGAACTCCAAGAAATTTGGTGTCAGATGGAAGTCGTGTTGGTGGCGTGTGTCGTACTCCTGGATGTGAATGCTTGTTATGGCCCATGCCACCCTACTACTCCTACTACTTATTGTAGTATATAGTACTACTAGTATCGAGGATTCGAGGTGCTGGTTACGTATGGCTACAGTAAAAACACCCGCACGATGCGCGAAGCATGTGAAGATAGTACAAATAGTGTACTACTATTGTTGATGATTGGCCTCATCCGATAACCTATTTCAATGCACGTACAATTATGTATTCAGAAAATATTTTTTTGCCTCGTCGCACCACACACTCACAGAAGCAACTCGAAAGCCATTCATAAATTTAGTAAGTTTATCACAGGCATAGCATTTTATTGCATACAACAGGTCATCAAACCACATCGACAACGAGGATACATTATAAATACTAAAGTTGTCAACACACAACAAGTAACAAGCAATGAAATGAACTTCAACTCAACCATTCCTCGGTGTTGGAAACGCTTGCTTTGAACCACAAGTGATTCTCTGGGACGGGCCATCCATTGTCGATCCGGAGACCAACGCAGGACTGATCATCCAGGCTGAAGCGGCCTACTATATCAGTACCAGGGTAGGGAACCACCCAAATGTCCGAGGTATAGACATAGTTGCTTCTTATAAATGGTACTAACGTTGTGTCAACAACAGTTGGATCGCCTTTCACCATCATTGGATAGTTTTGTCCAAGGAAGAGCGAATTTTCTCCAAGACTATCAATTCTGTACCAGGGAGAAGGAGTTGGCGCTAGCACACTAGTATCCATCCCGAATACCATGCAACGAGTGTTGGAATAGGTCCGGAGAGTGCGACCATGGGAGACTACACCTGCTTCATTAGCAGTAACATCATCAGTGGGCTGTATACACACGAGAAGAGGTGATCCATCGGAATTAGTTGCCAGGCGCCAAATAGTATATGGGCGCTGCTCGTCCTCATGCTCGTGATCATCACCATCATCATCTCCCCCTTGGTTATAAAAATCTTCAAGTATAGGTGGTGGAATGTTCATAGTACCTTGGAAACACAAGAAGAAGGTTAATTAGTAAGGCTGGCCATAGTGGGGGTAACATAAGTAGTATCATGCACTTGGGACTCGCAAACATGCTTATGTGGCAAGCAATTAAGGAAGAGAGAGATGGTTATAGTAACATAGGTAGATACCGTAACATAATAAATGTGATGCTACTATGTGTCATGCATGGCAATAAAGGAGACCACCTATGATACTAATCTAAGATACTATGCACTATAGAGGTAGTAACATATGCATGTTACTAGTCTAAGTTACTCCCCACTATGACCAGCCTTGCTAACCCGCATGCATGTGGATGAAACAATTATAATTACGGTGGAAGACAAACATACCGAAACAACGAGGATGCCATGCAAAAACAGTGCCACGAGTGGTGGCAGCAAACACAAGGCCCTCGTATTCAATTGCATCACAGTACTCATCCGTGTACAGAAACTGATTTTTGAGCAATATCCATCAGTCAAACCACTGACGACGGCAACAAGCTTGTCAAAGATAGCAACAACTTCATAGTTGTTGTAATTCCAAGAGCGGTTGGGGACTCGAGAAATTGCTATCTTCCGTAGAAGACAGTCACCATGATTGTATTTGAACGTGCGTACAATAACGGTGTGCTCAACCTCTGGGCAATCTGCTGAGATTTTTGGAAGTGGAACCCGGTCACGAGTGTACACATTCACAAGTTCCCACTCGCAGTTAGACCCAATGTAAACAACCCAATCTCCATTTGCGCCTGCCCAAGCCTTGCCCTCAAGCGATGGCATCTTAACATCATACGTATCATTATCAAGCGGCATCAACTTGCACAGGGCGAGGCCTCCGTCGTGACGGCGCCAGTCATCAGGGTCACGGCGAAGAAGATAGGGGAGATCAAACCGCTCCTTGACTCTTGGGTTCCTTGTAATGATGTTATTAGTTGAGTCGAGAATGGGCTTGAACGAACCTAACATGCTAGCCGAGGTGATGACATCGCACCGATCAATGAGTTCCTCAACCACGTCATCTTTCAGATCGGGGCAAGAATAACGGGGTCGTTTCCATCCAGTTCCCTCCATGGAGAAGATGATCAAACAATGGCAGAAGAAAGCGTGAAGGGCTGAAGGAAAATGGAGGAGGGAGAGGAAGAGCGTGCGACAGCAGTTCCAAATCGAGAGGGTAAGGCGAAGAGTCGGTGGACGGTTGCCAGTTTGCCACGGTTCACGAAGGGGCGCCCCGGCCTACACGTCGGTTCGGAAATACTCCTACTACTCGCCGTCGTCTCATTGATATGTGGAACGGGACCACATGTCAACGAGACATGGTGTGTAATTTCTCGTGCAAAATGCGATCTGGCCGCGTTGGCCCAAGGTGCCGCATAAGTTATCGGCCTTTATTTTTTTAATGGCGTGCCGTTCAGTTTTGAAGCACGCCTAACTGGTACTGTACGCAGAGAAAATATAAACTACTCTACATCTACTCCACCTCCAGTACTAGTAGTATAAAGAAGATATATAGGCTGGAGCTTCAGCGCTTTCTTGCCAAGGGCTGCCCACTTGCTTCTCACACTACCACCCTCTCTCCAGATCTAAAAAGACGGCCCCTCTCTCCCTCCACACCGATGGTCACAGATCCACCGGGGAAGAAAAGGACGTGCAATGTTGACGCACTCGTCATCGGCGAGCGAGGTCACGCACTGACGACAAGGCCGTCCTCTCAGACCTAGCGTCCGCACGGGACCGCTGCCGTAGTGTGCTCGGAGGACGACAACAAAGAGCGAAGCCACTTCCCGCCGACCCTCAGGTATGCTACCTCTTTTCGAACCATACCCTTGTTCTATTGCCCCATCTGGGACGTCGTTGCATGTGGATCTTTTTCCACTCCACCATCTTCCCAATTTGCTATCCTCTGCTCTGCTGGCCACGCAGACGAAAACCATAATTTGCACTATTAAAGGAAACCCTACTTCATGCAGACTAATGCATGTCTGGGTTGAATAAGGAAAGGAAGGGAGATTGTACTATCCAAGAGAGTAGGCATCGAACCCGCATGTAGGTTGAAAAAGGGGGAAATTAGTAGCTAAGGAACGAGTCTCGTGTATCTTGGTTGAAGAAGGGTAGAAAGGCATGACAACGCAATAGAGAATGACCAGGTCGATCGGTTTGTTGTCCTCACATAGGAAAAAGGTGGCTAAAGAGAACAAAAATGGGACTTAATCCACATATGCTGTCTGGATATTTGCTGCTCTGGGCAACCATACCTCCCTCACCACTCTGCGTCCGTGGAGGTACATCATACTGGTGCGCCCATTGTCCAAATGGGCCTCCCATGCTCTTATTGCCACTTTTTTTGCTGTTAGTATAACGCTAGCAGTCAAGTCAAGCAATGCTACTGCTAAAGTGATGCCACATTTAACTAATGTCGCTCTCAGTCTAATGCCACAGATAAATTTAAGCAGTGTCGTTTAATGTCACTGGATCATTTCAGGGTTAGTTGTTGATTGTGGATGTATTAAAGATTTTTCAGCTAAGGCATTCTAATGCTGTTGCACAGCCAGTATACCAACGATGAAACTTGTTACTACCTTCAGATTTTTGCACTGTTAATGCTTATAGATTACATACCTCACTTTCATGAGATAAGTTAATTTTTTTGTACAGTGTCACCAAAATGCCAAGGCGCTGTTGTCATTTTATTTTGGTTAAACTGCGCAGACAATTATGAAGACAAGAGGAAAGGTCAAGAGTGGGCACCTCCTCCTCCGGCTATTCTCTTGATTATCAAGAGGAAAGATCAAGTTTCTATGTTTGATCGATTATCAAGATTGGGATAACAATTTTTAAGGTCCCCCCGAGTTTGAAATGATATTTACCTTGGAGGTACATGGTTTGCAATTTTTTTTTACTGTCATTAGTTAATAATGCTAGTTACCTTCAGACTTTTGTATTTGGTTTAATGCTCATGCACAGCTAGTATACGAATGCTGAAACTTGTTACCTTTACATTTTGTATTGTTAATTCTTATAGAAACCTTCTAGTGCTAGAGTTTATTGAAATCTGTTCAATAAAACCATTGTACTGTACCTTGTAATAAACTAACTACTCTACTGTTGCACTAGCCACTGGATTAGTGTATATTTGTAGTATTCGAATGGTGTTGCATTAGCGTATGGACATAAATAAAGTGTGGCAAGCTTTCGCAGATATGTGCTCAAGAAAACTACTACCTGTTTTTCTAAATACTAGACGTTTGGGTACTTTAAATTGAACCGCGAAAACATCTTATATTAAGGAACAGAGGGTGTAGAGTTCACTCAAATTATCCCGTTAAAATTAATGTTCATTATGTTATCGGAGGAGGTCTGTATGTTTGTCTCTAATGCCTGTCTACTACATACCCGACATCATGATGTAATGTTAAGTCATTTCCTTTTGTACACTGTAACTAAATTGTCAAGGCGGTGATGGCATTTTATTTTAGTAGAACTGCACAAAATTTGCTTAAAAGAAGAGGAAAGGTTAGGAATGGCTCAGTTTTTCAGAAAAAAACTATGTATGCCTTCCTGACAACAGCCGATGTTGCTTTATTTATTCCTTCAAACAGGTGGTTAGAAACAGTCTTGCTACCTTTTCCCATTAAGAAATTGGAATGCTTATATTTGTGAGTCTATGCTTCAAGTAGTGCCACTTTTATAGTAATCACACTTTCAATATCTATGCAAACAGGGATGCTCGATTTTAGTGGAGCTGCACAAAAAGTCCAACTGGTTCAACATTAGGAGCATGTTTTTTTCCAAACCTTTATATCCAATTGGTGGCACTATGAGCTGTTCATTACGAAGGTACATGGTTTGCTACTATCTTGCTACTCTTTTTGTACTGTCATTTGGTAGTAATACTAGTGGTTTGCATGTGAATTTATTGGCATTTTCCAAACCTTTATATCCAATTGGTGGCACTATGAGCTGTTCATTACGAAGGTACATGGTTTGCTACTATCTTGCTACTCTTTTTGTACTGTCATTTGGTAGTAATACTAGTGGTTTGCATGTGAATTTATTGGCAGGGTGGACCTACATTGGAGGTGCAGGACAGGATTCAATGATTGGATGCTCAATTTCGGTTGTATCGATTTCACCTCTTCCATCACTGCGAACATGGTGTGGTATATGTTTACTAGCTGCTTGATATTTGTGCAGACAGAGATTTCTGCCCGTTGCTATTTGGCAAACAAACAAAGTGTCCGCAATTTTGGTTGAACTGCACAAGAGAATAGTATAGTCACTGCATGCAGTGCCATTTGAAAATAGACACAAAGATTGGATAGTCACTTCATGGACTGCAGAAAAGTAGTACTGTAGTATTTACTGGCCAACACTTGGTGCTTCATTGCTTTGGTCTAATTATACAATGGGCATCATTTTCCCTAAGTTAAAGTTTGTATTCCGAAAATAGTCTCGCGGTGTGATCGAGAGAAGACCAAATCATATTGCAGTGGATGTTCCTCCATCATGTGTGGTTCATTCTCATGGTTCCAGCTGTTGGTGAAACCACTTACGTTTGCAAGAGGAATTGTAGACTTCACAAACAAATTTGTCTTTCAGTCTGTACTGAATGTTGGCCAAGAGAAGCATCCATGTTAGTAGGAAGAACAGATGTTTTTTCTAGATCTTTGCTTTTGGAGCTACATATTTGTATATGATCTGTGAATCATTGAGATGCATTAACATGTTGATCTTATGTATGGGAATCTTACTAGTTAGTTTTAGTTGCGATGCAAGATCCGAAGTGGATGATCTTTGCTTTTGGAGCTACATATTTGTATATGATCTGTGAATCATTGAGATGCATTAACAGTTACTTATTTCTGTTCGCCAGTGTTTACAAGTTACTGATCGATCACTAGCTTGCCTACAAATGCGCACCTGTCAGTTTTATTTGCAACGCAAGATGCGAAGTGGCAATTTTTTGAATAAAAATGCCTACCTCTGAAGAAACTGACAAGCTACACTATCGATCCTACACGGATAAAAATGCCTACCTCTGAAGATACTGACAAGCTACACTATCGATCCTACACGGATAAATAGCGTATCACGCACGTACTACCTCCTTTCCGGTTTGCAGGGCTCAATTCAAGAAACGACCTACTCGATCCTACATGAATAAATAGGGGATCACGCACGTACTAGTACGTCCTTTCCGGTTTGCAGGGCTTAATTCAAACCTCTCACCAACCAAAGTACACCCTCCGTCCGGGTTTATTAGTCCCATGAGCAAAGAAGCAAGACCAAGGCATGGCAATAATTAACCGCATGCAGAAGTTTAAGCCTAATTAATTCTAGCGATTTAAGTTGCTGCATGCGTGCCCTCGGCTGCGACTCGTTGCATGCTGCTTCGCGTACTGCCTGCGAGCGATTCTGAGTGCCTGCATGCAGCCGGCCGTAATTAAGGCAGCTAACTGATGCGAAAAAAGATACGCTTTAATTGTTGCGGGCTTTTTAAATCCGTGAAATCATTATTGACAAGGAGGGAGATGATTCGAGTGCACTCGTTTGACCGCCATGCCGGCGTGCGACCCAGACGGGACGGGATGGCATAGTCATAATTTCAGTTTCCCTAGTTTTCCACAGCAAGCTGGCGCGCTAAGCCATTATGCATTGAATTCCATGACCGTCGCGCTACCTTCCCCCTATAAGTACTATTTCCCGGCATTCTCCAGTGTCACCGTGACCCAACTCGGCATAACCTCATAAGCCCCCACCAGCCCGACGTCGCTCGCCACGTCCGCCATGCCCCCGCCCGTCCGCGGTAGGCGACGCCGGAGGCGGTCACCGCTGGAACTACTGTTCGGTTTTTCACCGGAAGGCAGATGGAGGGAGGAGGCATTCTATCTGTCTTTAGATGGCAATGCACAGATCGAGGAGTTATTGGGGCGCGACCACATGGCGGAGGAGCAGGAGTTGTTGGAGCGTGACCGCCTGGCAGAGGAGCAGCGTAACGCCGACTTGCGCCGCCAGTGGGACATGGTGCAGCAGCGCACCGATGCTTTGAGTCGCGAGCAAAGCGCCCGCAATTGGGCCGACTACGTGGAGGCCGGCGCCCAACTAATAGCCCTGGAGGCTGTCGGGCACGCACGTGTTCGCGACGCCGATTTTTACTACCAGCTCGTCAAGTGGGTTTCCTTCTTGGAAGCTGAAGCTTCGGTGTACCACACCGGCATGGAAAGGGCCAACGCGCGTGAGCAACGCGCCCTATCGCACCTCTATCAAGTCCGAGGCGAGGCGCAGGACGCCGGTGCCGGCGTTTAGCGTGTACCGCCGGCATCGTATAGTTAGCTAAGAGTAAGTTAGTACTTGTCTAGTGGGAGTAGATAGTCAACTTGGCTATGATGGTTGTCAACGTGGAAGTTCAGTACTCTATATGTGGATCAGACCTGTTACTGTGCTCTGAATGTTAAACTTTCCGTTTGAACGTATGGAATGGGCTGTTATTTTTTTAAATGGGTTGTATTTGTCCTCCACGGGTTTAGAGGCTGACTTGTGGGCCTAGCAAGTTGACGCGTACACAATTAGGAGATGATTTTACGTGGTGAGGATGGCAGCAGGGACCCGCCAAGGTCAGGCAGTACGCAAGCAAGTGCCTCCTTATTTCAAGCCAATAAAAAAATGGCTACTCCTAGTGGATTTCTGACATCTGGGTCCAATGCCATTGTCAACGTAGTCAGTAAACGAGAGAATTGCACAACAAACGGCTGACACCAGGGACCCAGCAGCTCGCCCAGTTTTTTTTTTTTGGGTTAATTTGATAAATGCCTCCGAGAAATGCCACTTCAATTCCAAACTTTGAAAAATGCCATTTCATGCCATTTCTAGTGGCATTTTTTGAAGTCTGGAGTGGCGTTTTTCAAAGTTTGCGAACTGCAGTGGTGTTTTTCAAAGTTTGCAAAAATTGCAGTGGCATTTTTCAACGTTTGGAAATTGCAGTGGCATTTTTATGAATCGCCATAATTGGAGTGGCCTTTATCTAATATGTTTTTGAGACAGAAGCAGGGTGTCAACTGGGCTATGCGGGAAACTATGGCCTATCTAGACAGCCTTTTCTTTTATGTTTACCACATACCAGCCCAGTAATTTTGTTCTTTTTGAAAATGGCTAGCCCAGTTTTTTTGTGATTTGTCAAGTAAGTCACTTTATCAGGCCTGTTGGGCTAGACGAGGAGAGCTTCATTCGGCTGGCCGAGAAAATGGCCTATCAGCAGTAATGAGAAATGGGTTGTACATTTTTAAAACACATCAAATCGGCAACTAGTTTCAAATATCTTTTTTTCATCTCGAGATTTTAAATTGCATTGATTTTTATGCATGGACAATTTATTGGATTTTATATTGATATACATTTATTTTTAAAATCAGTCTGAATGTGACTCGAAATTTCGGGATTAAAAACAGTTCAGACCGCACCGACATATGCAAAATTTCGTATATTTTTTTAACCGTGGCCACAATCTGGGCTGTATTGCTAACAAAAAGAATATGGGCTCCAAAAAAACCAGTAAGAATTAGCAAATGGGCTGTAAACTATTTGAAATAATGGCAGATGGGCTGTATGCTGTTTTCCACAGATTTGAGGCTTTCCACAGATGGCATGTATACTGTTGGATGTCCATCCAACGCCCGTCGTGCTTCTTCAATCTCTGCTCTTCCTGCTCCAGCCGCTCAAACAAGCACTGGCAGGATTGCCTGCTCCCTCCTCCCCGCGGCCGGCTGTGCTGCCGCGCAGGCCTCACCGCCCCACCATACTCCCATCGCTGGCCTAGCTATCCCTCTACTCACCCTCAGTCCCACACATGCTGTTATTCTCCGGCGACGGCAGACGAACCAGTAAACCCTCGTACTCCTCCGCGTGGGAAATAACTGCCGAGTATTCCCTGGCTCCATGTCGTTCCCTTCCTAGGCCTCGCCGTCGTCCACTGCCCTGGTGCTCTCGGCGCAGCCTGGTCAACGTGGTTAATGAACGACATCCATCGGAAGTGGACTATACGTGGAGAGGCTGATAGCTGGGTCCACGGCCGCACGAAAGGAAATGCCTCATTATTACGCACAAAATAATGATTCCTCCACCTGACATCTGGGACCCACCGAAAGGGCCTCTGCATTTCGCGAAAAAAATGTTACCACCGCTGACAGCTCGGACCCACCAGCTATATCTTCGCACGCAAGGAAGTGCCTCCTTATTACACCCAAAAAATAATACCCCCCCCCCTACTAGGTGGGACCCAGTATAGTGGGCCTACTAAGTTGACGGGGACGAAGGGCATTGTCAACTTAGTCAATATGCACGATTCTAGCTCGACTGACCATACGATGTCCATCCAACGGTCGTAGTGCTTCTTCAACCTCTGGTCTTCTTGCTCCAGCCGCCCAAAGCAGCGCCGATCGTGCCGCCTGCTCCTGCCTCCCGTGGCCGGCTGTGCTGCCGCGGAGGCCTCACCTTCCCCATACTACTCCCACCGCTGGCCAGGCCATCCCTCCACTCCACTCACCCACACCCCCTGTTATTCTGCGGCGACGGCAGCGCTGCCGAACCAGTTAACCCTCATACTCCTCTCCGTGTGGGCATCCACTGCCGCGTCTTCCCCGGCTCCGCATCGTCCCCTTCCTTGGCCTTGCCGTCGTCCACCGCCGTGGTGCTCTCGGCGCGGCGTGGTCAATGTGGTCAACGAACGAATTCCATCAAAAGAATACTATACATGGAGAGGCTGACAGCTGGGTCCACGACAGCCGCAAGGAAGTGCCTCCTTATTACGCGGAAAATAATTATTCCTCCACCTGACAGTAGGGACCCACCGGACGGGCCACCAGTATTTCGCGAAAAAAACATTTGCCCCTGACTGCTGGGACCTACCCGACGGGCCATCGTATTTCATGAAAAAAATCGTTCCCCCTGCTGTCAGCTCGGACCCACCGGAAGTGCCTCCTTATTACGCACAAAAAACTGAATACCCCCCAGCTAGCTGGGACCCACCTTGGTGGGAGGCTGACTTGTGGGCCTACTAAGTTGACTGGGACGGACGGCTTTGTCAACTTAGTCAATATAAACGATTCTAGCTCCAGTGACCGTACGATGTCCATCCAACGGCCGTCGTACTTCTTCAACCTCTTGTCTTCTTGCTCCAGCCGCCCAAAGCAGCGCCGGTCGTGCCACATGCTCCTGCCTCCCGTGGCCGGATGTGCTGCCGTGCAGGCCTCACCACCCCTACTATTCCCACCGCTGGCCAGGCCCTACGGCGACGGCAGCCTCACACCACAGCCGAACTAGTGAACTCTCATACTCCTCTCGGCACGGGCTTCCACTGTAGCATCTTCCCCGGCTCCCTGTTGTCCCCTTCCTAGGCCTCGCTGTCGTCCACCGCCCTGGTGCTCTCGGTGCGGCGTGGTCAACGTGGTCAAGGAACGGCTTCCATAGGACGTGGACTGTACGTGGAGAGGGTGACAGCTGGGTCCACGGCCGCAACAAGGAAGTGCCTCCTTATTACGCGCAAAATAATTATTCCTCCACCTGACAGCAGGGACCCACCGGACAGGCCACCATATTTCACGAAAAAAACGTTTCCCCCTGACTGCTGGGACCCACCAGCTACATATTCGCACGCAAGGAAGTGCGTCCGGGCAAAAAACAAAACAATTCGCCCCCCTGACCGCTGGGACCCACCAGCGACACCTTCGCACGCAAGGAAGTGCGTCCGGGCAAAAACAAAGATTCGCCCCCCTGACTGCTGGGACCCACCAGCTACATTTCGCAAGCAAGGAAGTGCGCCCGGGCAAAAAAAACCAAAATGATTCGCCCCCCTGACTGCTAGGACCCACCAGCTACATCTTCGCACGCAAGGAAGTGCCTCACAGTCGGGACCCACCTGGTCGAAGCGTACGTAGCGTTCTCATTCTGGTCGCGAACGTGTACGTACATATATACTGGAGGATGTAGAGGCGCGCACGTGTCGTAGTAGAGGCGCGCACGTAGCATGTATACGTACGTACAGCGGCGAGGGTGCAAGAAAGAAAATACAGCCACGTACGTACATACGGGCAGGGTCTCTAACGCCTATCGTCCATACGTACATGGCTGGGTCAGAATGGAGAAACAACGTTGTCGTCGTGTTCATGGGGAGCCAACGAAATGCGTCGTGTTCATCGGGAGGCAACGGAACGCGTGGGAGCCAACCGGCTGGGTCGGAACGGAATGCGTGGTCGTGTTCATCGAGAGGGCTTGGATGGAACAGGCGATGGAAACGAGGATTGGCGTACCGCACAACGGAGGAAATAGACCTCCTATGGTCGAAACGGGGGTCCTGTTGATCGGGAGGGGTGTGGCGTACCGCAAAACGGAGGAAACAGACCTCCTACGGTCGAAACGGGGGTCCTTGTTCATTGGGAGGGGTGTGGGATACCTCAAAACGGACGAAACGGACTTGTGTTGGAG
>NC_041383.1:328960068-328981116 GCF_002162155.2 Triticum dicoccoides | reverse complement strand
CACTGTTCATTCCAGAGGCAGCATCGATCAGCTTCAGTTAGAAGCAGTAGAGAAGGAATCGCTCCATCGGGTTCAGGTAACAACCATCGATCGATCCTTCGGGTTCAGTAACGTGTAGCCTGTAGTGCAATCGCTTAGGTTCAGTTAGAGCTCAACGCCTCGCTCGGCTTCAGTTAGAGCCAACGCCTCGCACACACGTGCGTACGTATGAGAGAAACGCGCATCGCTCCGCCCCGACCTCCCACCGTAACCGGCAACTACCCAAAATTTTCCTCCCCCTCGCTTCTACCATGGTTTTTTTCCGTCATGGACGGCCAAAAGAATGTCATGCAGCTGCGTCTCTGGCCCGCCCAGGACGAAAAGCCCATTTTCTGTCATGATTTTTTTCATAGAAGTAGGATCCCACCACATCTATGATGATACAAGGTTTTGTCACAATTATCGTCATAGAAGTGTCATATGTATGACAGAAATTTTTTTCGTTCGGCCCAAAATGTCACGGATGTGTCTTTTTTTGTAGTGTAAATGGCTGGAGGGAAGGAATGGGTTCTTGATAGTGGATGTATCGATCACATGACCGGAGACAAGGATATGTTTTGTGAGCTTGCTGAAAACAACGACCCTCGAATGTATGTTACTTTTGGTGATAACTCAAAGGGTAAGGTGGTTGGCCTTGGTAAGGTGGCCATCTCACATGACAACTCCATACAAAATCTTATGCTAGTTGAATATCTTGGCTACAATTTACTTTCTGTATCTTGACTAGCCGATTTCGGTTTCAATGTCCTATTTACTGAAGTAGATTGTCAAGTGTTTCGAGGAGATAATCATAATATGGTCTTTATCGACATATGTAGAGGTGATCTATACATTGTTCATTTCACTAAAAAGGCTCAACCTAGAACTTGCTTAATTGGTAAATCCTCTAAAGGCTGGTTGTGGCATAGATGGTTAGGTCATGTGGGCATGCGAAATCTTGACAAGCTTATTAAAGGTGATCATATGCTTGGTCTTAAAGATATTATATTTGACAAGGGTAGACTTTGTAGTGCTTGCCAAGCAGGAAAACAAGCTGTAGGAAGTCATCCCGTGAAGAACATCATGACCACGAGAAGACCACTTGAGCTACTTCACATGGATCCCTTTGGTCCTAACGCCTATAAGAGTCTCGGTGGTAACTCATTCGGATTGGTCATTGTTGATGGCTTTTCAAGATTTACGTGCGTGTTCTTTCTTGATGATAAATGTAGGTCCAAAAGATCTTCAAGAACTTTGCTCGGAAGGCCCAAAATTAATTTGATGTGAAGATCAAGAAGGTTCACAACGACAACGGAATGGAGTTCAAGAACGCCAATGTGTACACCTTTCTTGATGAAGAAGGGATTTCACATGAGTTATCGGCTACGTACACGCCTCAAAAAATGGAGTTGTTGAGAGGAAGAACCGGACGCTCATCGAAATGGCGAGAATGATGCTTGATGAGTACAAGACGCCAAAACAATTTCTGGGCGGAAGCGGTTGAGACAGCTTGCCATGCAATGAATCGTCTATATCTTCACAAGCTATTCGGCAAGATGGCATACGAGCTTCTGAGCAGTAACAAACCCCAACTTGGATACTTTCTGGTATTTGGCTCAAAGTGCTACATTCTTGATAAGCACCGACATTCAAATTTTGCTCCTAAATCTCATGAAGGCTTCCTACTCGGTTATGGCTCAAACTCTCACACATACCGTGTCAACAAAAATTTCACCCGAAAGGTTGAAGAGGAGGTAGATGTGAAGTTTGAAGAATCTAACAGCTTGCAAGTAGAGTGTCGGGGAAACTGATCCACGAACACCTATGGGACCGGCGGACCGAGCCCCTTTCGGTTCGGCGGGGGGCGGAGATCGCACGAAGAGCGGATCGAGGCGAAGCACACGAGCAGTTTACCCAGCTTCGGAGTTCTCCGAAGAGATAACACTCCTACTGCTGCATGTCTGAGTGTATTGAGTTCTTGCTCGGGAGCGCTGAGTGCTACAGTACACACTAGCTGCTAACAAGACCGAGCGTGAGTGTTTTTCTGCCCTCTAACCCCCCTCTATGTTGCGTATGGGCCTCCTTTTATATGCTGAAGGGGTCACCGATAGGTGGCAACGTAGATAAGGGTAAAAATGGAAAAGGAATTGCGGTTGGTACAACTACCTGTACAGTGCATCATACCTAACCCTGACGGCAGGGGACAAAGGCATTAAATGCCCGTCTGCATCGCCCAAACAGTGCAAAAAGGGACCGTCAGGGACGCCACCGCTCGCCACGATGGCAATCTTGTCAGCGTCGCTTGCCACCGTGCACCGCTGGCTGCACAGCCTCTTGCCACGCGCGCCTGGAAAGGTCCCAGGGCGACACGTTGGTGGATGTGCTGGAGCGCGGGTACAGAGTGGTAGTTTGTCGCGGCAAGCGCCTTGCCGCGGTCGTTGTCTTGTCGCGTCCGGAAGCTGGTCACTGACCGGGCCTTGCCGGGACGCGTGGCGTGTCGCAGAAAGTTCCTTGAGATGCCTTGGTTGGCCTTCTCGGCAAGCTCCTCTTGCCGGGGCCTTGTCTCCTTGGCTTGAATATTTTGTTCTTGAATGGCTCCAAAGGAACCACGAAGGACCTTGGCGTTCACCCGGCAAGCCTTGCCGCGGGGTGCTGCAATTGCCCGTGCACAAGTTCGGGATACTAGGGTACCCCTACTCTAGTACACCGACAGGAGCCCCCGGGCCTGGGCCACACATGGCGCCGAGCGCTGTTGGGCCAGGCCCAAAACAAGGCACGGGCACGCGCGGCCTGGGTTACGCCGTATCTTACTCCATATCCACCGCGCCTTCCCTGAACGGCACGCGTCGAATGCGGCGTTGTGGGAGAGATCATGGGTGGTTTCTTTATTCGGAAATACGGAACGCCCGCCCCCTTCCTCTTTATAAGCAGGGGAAACAGGGGCAGTTCGCCCATCTCGCCGGTTGCTACTCCAATCTCAGAAATCTCCGCCGCTCCCCCCTTCTTCCCAAAGCTGAAAGAGAGCAGCGCTCCGCCCCTCATCGCCACCAGCATCACCAACACTGTCGATCTCCCCCACCACCTCCGCCATGGCTCCGAAAGCCGACAAGGGCAAGGTCGTGAAGTCGGCCGAGGCGCAGCGGCTCGCGCCGCTGCGAAAGGAGCGGGCAATCTCCCCCCCCCCTAGCTCGTCGCGAAGGAGCTGAGGGAGTACTACTACCTCTTCTGGTCGACAGAGACGCGAGCGCATCCGCGTACGAAGGTACTCCCAGCTGCCGCTTCGGAACTGGCTCCGAATGGATACCCTTTCTTCGCGCTGTTCTTCTATTGCGGGCTCTGCCCGCCTTTCTCTGAATGTTTCTGCGACATTATGAACACCTACGGGTTCCGCCTCCTTGACTTCACCCCCAATGTTGTTCTGACCATGGCAGTTTTCGCACATCTCTGCGAAAACTTTGTCGGAGTCTATCCAAACATAGCTCTTTTCCGCCACTTCTTTATGCCCCGAGGGAGAGCTCCGCAGCAAGTGGGAGGAATGGACAGCAGAATGGTGCTGGATTGTCGAGGAGAACCCGCAGCCATTTACCTCCCAGCGCCAAGCCCCAGTAGCGCGTGGCAACGATTGGAGCAACGTGGCCCCAGAAGACGATAGGCTAAAGATTGCTGTCAACCGGATCCTACGCCTCAGGCTTGCCGGGCTCACCGTAGGCGCCGTTGGTGCGGATTTTCTTCGCTGCCGCATCACCCCCCTGCAGGAGAGGAGGAGACCCACCTGGAAGTTCCAGAACGCGGCAGATATCATGAGGCTGCGCCCGGGCCTCAACTTCAACTTCACTGTCCTAGAACTGGACGCGATGATCCTGGAACTGTTCAAGCGCGATCCTCAGCATCCCGAAGCGTTCATGTTGCCGAGGGGTGTCGTTCCGCTGTGCAACAACTCCTCGCTCGACCGCATCCGTGCAATGATGCCGATGTGCGATTCGCATGGAATTGTCCCAACTTGGCAAGAGCCTGCAGACGACGTCATGCGGGATTTCTTTGACGGCTTGGTAGAAGTGCTGGTCCGCTCCGATGAACAGAAGAGCCTTACCCGCGACACAACCGATGCGGAGATGCAGCGCATCGCCACTAGGCTGGAAGAGGCGGCAGCAGCCGCTGCCGCGGGCGAGTTCGGATTGACCGTGGAGGAGGCAGAGGCAGCAGCGGCGACAAGCCTTGTCGAGCGAGAGGAGCTTGCCGGCGAGGAAGAGCTTGTCGGGCCTGAAGCTGAGTCAAGAGAGCCCGCCGAGGGCGCGAGCGACTCGTTGAAGATTGGCTCCTCCTCCTCCCCACCTTCAGCCAGCTCGCCGCAAGCGGAGCCCCCAGCTCTACCAAGAAGGCGTCTCCGCAAGGCCGGGGACGTAGCGGGGCGGCAGACGAGTCAACAGCCGCCGTGCCATGCAACACGCTCTACCGCGGCAAGCATTGTTGCCGCGGGAGCGCCTCACGCCGCTGCGGCAACTGGAGCGGGGTCTTCCCGGTCCACCGCTACTGCTCCTGCCAAGCGGAGAAGGGAACCTACTCCTCCGCCTTGTCACACCGGAGGCGAGCCGGACTTCGATCTCTCTGCGGTAAGCTCCGACGAGGAAGAAGAAGAGTAAGATTCTTTGCCATACTTGTAGTTCTTCAATTCTTGCTGTTTTATCTTGTATCTGATTTGGTTTACTCCGAACCCATTCCTTTTCAGGACTCTGGCCCAGAGAGCGGCGAAGAGAGCCAAGGTCCCAGTGATTGTCATCGAGGACGAACCCACCGCGACAGCAGGGGGCGTGTCCGAGACCACCTTGCCGGACCCGACAACTTTTCCCCAAAGCAGCTCCCAGTGCAGCCCCCAGCATAAGTATATGGTTTACTTCCTGCTGTCAGGCGCGCATGGGCGCTCTTTCTTTGCTGATATATGACTGTTGGTTTGTGTAGGAGCAGAGCAGCCTCACCAGGAGTGCCCGGAAGCTGCTCCCGAAATGCCATCTGCTTCGACTACACCGCCAAGGGAGGATTCCCCGGCAAGGGAGCGTTCTCCGGCAAGGGAGAATTCTCCGGCAAGGGACAGTTCTCCGGCAAGGGACAACACTGGCGACCCTCCGGTGGTTGAGACCATGACTACAGATCCTAGTACAGGTAATCTTCTTGCTTGAAAACTTCCCTTGGGTTCTTCTTCTTCTGATTTTCTTTTTGGATATTTGCTTGACTTTTCTCCTTTTTCCGTTCTTCAGATCCATCTGCCACGGAGCCGATGGAAACCGAGGTCGCCGGCAAGGAGAACGCGCGCCGCAATACCGAAGACGTCGTTGCCACTGAAGGAGAAGCCGACGCTGATGATCCCGCCAGCGAAGAGGCCGCCAAAGCTGCCGTCGCAGAAGCTGGCGAGGGATCCGGCAATCGCACTAACGGCCCCGAGGCCGCAGGAGCGTCAGGCGCTACGCCGACCGCCGATCCCTCCGCCGCTGCTGCAGCGCCAGGCTCCAAAGAGCCCCAGCCCGGCGCCTATTTGAAGGCCGGCGACGGCATCTTCATCAAGCTCCCCTGGGCGTCAAGCTCCAGGGCACCGGTCGAAGGAGAGATCTTGGATGGAGAGGTGCTCACCTCTGCTGGGCTGACGCTGGTCGATGCGCCAAGCAGCAGCAGCGACGAGCCTGAGGAGGAACGGCTGCTGCGGAAGCTTTTGTCGCTTTACCGCGCCCGACAAGCCAAGCTGGGATCCCGAGAAGCGCTTGTCGCGAAGGCGGGAGTGGACATCGAGAAGCACGTGGAGGAGCTCCGGGGTCTCAGGAAGGAAGCTCTCCAATCCCTGGCAGAGGATCGGGAGCAAGTCGCCGAGGAACGGAAAGCCTTCCTCCTCGAGAAGGGTGAAGTTGAAGAGCAACAGCGGCTTCTTGCCGAAAAGCTATCTGCGCAGGAAGGCGAGTTGGCGCAGCGCAAGGTCAACCTTGACAGCCACGAGGAGGATCTTCCCGCGCGCGAGCAAGCAATTGGCGGGGCTCTCAAGGAAGCAGAGGATGCTGCCGTAGCTGCCGAGGCTGCCAAGGAGCTGGAGACGAAGATGGCGCAGCTAGAGGCCGATCTCAAGGCGAGCGGCGAGGAGCTTGCTGCGCTCAAGCGTGAGCGCAAGAAGGACGCCGCCGCTCATGGCGAGCTGCAGGGTCGTCTCGGTGAGAGGAGCAAAGAGCTTAGCGCCGCCAAGGACTCCAACGCAGATCTTGAGTTGAAGTGGGTTACTTTGACTCAGACGCTGGACAGCGCCAGGGAGCGGGAGGTGGCCTTGACGGAGAAGATCAAGGCTGACGAGGTGCTGCTGGCGAGTGCTGCCGCCGCCCAGAACACTTTTAGGGAGAATGTGGAGCACTGGACGGAGGGTCTCGTGGATGTTGCCGCAGCCATCGACAAGGAGCTGGCGCAGCTGGGGATGGAGGATCTCGGGTACTCCTCCGATGAGCACCTCCAACCCAGCGCCAAGCTCAGCTTGTTCTTCAAAGGCGTGGCGACGGCCCTCCAGCGACTCCGGGAGAAGATCCCAAAGCAGCTGGCCGATAGTCACGCAAGATCTGCGCGGGAGCTCTTCAAAAAGTGCTGGTGAAGGTGGCCTTCCGCAACCCAGGCCTCAACCTCACCAACGTCCTCAGGACCTTGCCGCCGGATGCTGATCTGGAAGCGCTCAAGACCCTTGTCGCACCCATTGTGGACAAGGTGAGCGATATCAAGAGGGTTGAGGGCGATAGGGTAGATTAGGCCGCCCGTTTTCTCTTTTTCTTTGTCGCTGCTGGTCATGTCATGAGAACAATCTGTTAGAGCTGCGACAAGCTATCTTGTAATATAACTCTATTTTGGGTAGCGATTGCTATGTTATTTCCTTTACTTGATTCCTTCCTTTGTATGTTTTTGCCCTACGCTTTCAGGGAACTTGTCGGCGCAGGCACCTGGGCCGCGAGCGCTGAGTGCGGGACGTCAGCAGCCTGCTGGCGGTGCCGCTTCCGACAACAAACCTTGTCGCAACTAGTCGTAGCCCACTTAAGTTGTTGAGCGGACTCGAAACAAAGTAAGGGCGCAACTAGCTACGAGTTGGTTCCTCCGCGCATAGGTTTTCCATACAAAGTACGGTCGTTCAAGGAAGATAACTTTAAAAATTAAAACTGATTGCTCAAACTTTGGCAACTTAGCTTTTCTGTCGTTTGCTTCTCGGTAAGGCGAAACTTCCTTGAACGATGCTTGGTCCACACCCTTATCTTCTCCTTTCCCCCCGGCAAACTTGTGGGCGAGGGAACCTTCCTTTCCTTTTTGAGAAAAAGAAAGAAGAGAAAATAAAGATATGGAGACTTACGGCTCGTTAGCTTACCGGGGGTAGGTGCTGCACAAAGTGTCAGATAGCGCATGCAAAAGAAAGTAGAAAGCATGAAATTGACAAGATGTGTGGAGCACATGAGCTTTACTTATGCACGGGGTCTGCGCCCGGCTTCGTACAAAGGATTACATGCAACATCGGCAAGACTTGTATAAAAGGTGGTTGCCGAAAAAGGTTTCGGCAACTGCGCCCTACGGGTAAAACTTACGAAGATGCTCAATGTTCCAGGAGTTGCTCACCGGAATGCCATCTTCGGTCTCAAGGCGGACATCGCCAGGCCTAGTGACTCGTTTCAGCCGGTAAGGGCCTTCCCACTTCGGCGTCAACTTGTTGGAATTCTTGGCGGACTAAGCGCGCCGAAGAACAAGGTCGCCTTCCTCGAAACTTCTGGCATTAACTTTGCGGCTATGTGTGGGGACCCCGACTCGCAAGTCGTGATCACCGAATGCACGTGTACAGTGATCCCAGAGATCAATGCTCACTGAACACACAGAAGCTGAATAACAAGAGTCTTACATCCATACATACCGTCTTACACAAATAGTGACCAACATGGTCAAGTCTTACATCGATAAAGCCTTAAGGGCTGAACATCAAATGAAACATAGCAGCGGAAATCGTCGTCGATAAGTAGAACCCATGCCATCTGCCTTAACCCTACAGGCAATCTGACTGGGAACGTCCTAGTTCGCATGATCGTCTCCAAAGAACTCTTCTTCGAACTCCGGTTCTCCCATGCCTGGTCAATTAAATAACCAGTGGCAAGCCAATGAGTACTTTGAATGTACTCGCAAGCAACCCATGATTTGGTTCAAGGTACAGTAATGCATGACATAGGTAAAGTTTTGCATAAAGCTAGTTTTGAGTGCAGGACATGTTCAACATCCTATAAAGCATGCATCAAGAGAATTCAAGTAACCATAAGATCTGGTCATAGATATCAACATAAATAGAAAGGGGCACCAACCCATTTATCATAAACAGAGAGGGCACCAACCCATCTCAATCGTGTCAAGTCCTCTGACTTGATCCAAGACAACACCATCATCTCACACACACACCGGGTTTGAAAACAAGTGGACGTAGCCCAAGAGCGGTTACCCAACTGTCCTTGACCGTGGACACGGCTATTCGAATAGTTTTACACTCTGCAGAGGTTGCACACTTTACCCACTAGATCCGGGGAACTTCCGTGTCATCCACGACCCGCGGTACCTCAAGTACCCGGGGTAAGCACCCGATCACTACCTTTCCCTAGACGACACTAACATGGAGTCCACTCGATTGGTAGTAACCCCCGTGCCGAACATTTCACATCATAAAGTTGTGGAGCCTCGCTCCCATTTTCATCATATACCACAAGCACGGGGTACCAACGGTGTGTCCGGTGCCCTGTGAAAGCAGTCATGGCCGCCCTACCTGGCACGACCCCGTCCCAAGAGAGAGCACCAACTCTCCCCCGTCACTAGTAATGCGGGCTCCAAGCTAGTATCGGTCTAGGTACTCAATAATGCCCTTTCCCATATAAGGGTAGAGTGGTCGCGCATGTAAGGTTGGAATAACGGTCGCAACTCCGACCAATCCGTTTTGAAAACAACACACACCTTCCTTGGCACACCACTTCGTCATCAAGTGGTCACCCATCTCATCATCTCCCTCGGGCATAAGTGGCACCCGACGGGGTTTTCGAAAAGACTTTTGAAATCACATTGCCTCCTTCACCATGCACAAACCCACCCCATTTGCGTAGCATCTACATTTGCATCCTATCTACTCCCACCGGCATAACCCTCATAAGAAGGTAGGGCCATGCACACTGCAAGTATCAACGAGGAAGTAATCGTGGTAACCAACCCACGTGGTTCACCATCTCGTCATGATTCCGATGCATCGATAATAAAGAGCTAAAAATGACATGCATATAAAGGGGTATCATAGTCATGGTCAAAGGGCTGCTTGCCTTGGTTGGCTTGATCTTCAAAGTCTTCAGGCCCTGCTCCTCCTTCTTCCTCAGCTACCTCGTCAAATACGGGATCTAACGTCGCAAGAAAACAACGGGAAAATAAGGCAATAATAAAAACAGAAAAGTCAAAGTGCTCACAAAAATGTCAACTTATTTTTGTAAAATACTAGGAGGAAGGCTAGGAAGGGGACAACTTTTGGTTTTGGTTTTGGAGCAGCAAAATAGGAGTTATGGATTTTCAAAGGCCTATTTAAATGCTAAAAACCACATTTAAATATTTACAGAGAAGAAAAGGTGGTTGGATTTGAGTGAAAGTTGCACCATTAAATAGGTTGCAATATTCTAGGAATTTAGAAATTGGAATCAATGCATTTGGATTAATATTCTGCCCTGTGGAATATTTGGAAATAATACAGAAAAGGAAAAAGAAAAACGGCGTTGTGCCACTGGGCCAGAGAGGCCACAGCAGCAGCAGGCCCAGGGGGGGAAACCCAGCCCACGCGGCCGCCACATCGAAGGCGTAAAGGCTGAATAGGCCTTCAGCCGACGGCGGATCGGTGCGCGCGTGCGCGCACGTTTTAAACCTGACGGGTGGATCCCACCCGTCAGGGCGTGTGGCTGACGGCCGGCCCCATGGCGGCCGTCGTCTACCTCCGGCCAGAGGCGACGGCGAGCTCGCCGGCGGCGATACAGGGCACGGGAAGGGGCGCGGAGGCTACCGTTGGACTCAGGAGCGAGTCGCGGTTCTGGTGGTGGTGGAGACGGTCGCCGGGGTGGCCTGCTTCGCCGGCGACGAGGTCCCGCGGCGGAGGTGCTTCGGGCGCCGGTGGTTCCGGCCGTTTCCGGCTGCAAAACGAGGGGGAAAGAGAGGGGAAAGCATCAGTGAGGCGAGGGGAGTCCAGTTCGAGAGAGAAAAGGAGCGGAGGAGGCCTGTACCCGCAGATCGACGGCGACCCGAGGCGGCGGAGCTCGAGCTCGATCTCGAGCTCGGGCGGCTCTGGAGAGAAGTGGGTGGTTCCGGGGGTGGATTGGGTGTGTGGAGGGGCGACAGGGAGGAAGAGAGAGGCTCGGGGGCACCTTATATAGGCTGGCCGCGGTTCACCGTAGGCGTGGCCTACGGGCGCCCGCGGGATCGGCTCTGGAGACCGTGGGAGAGGAGTTGGAGCTGTCCACGGCGCTCGTGGGGATGGAGTAGGGCGCCAGTGAGAAGGAGAGAGAGCGGGGGAGGGTTCTGGCGCCCGCGCGTGTGAGGCCGGCCATTGGCCGAGCCGGGCGGCGTCGGGCACGCGCTGCAGGAGGGGAGAGAGAGGGAGAGACAATGGGGACGGCACGGCGGCGTGTCGCAGACGTCGAGACACATCAACTGGCGCGATGGGAAGGCACGAGGCGGTCGGGAGGCGCGGTGTCAACGGTCGGCGCTCTGGCAGGCGCTCCAGAGCGCGACTTTGGCCGGCATCCGCGGGTTTTCCGCGTCGCGCGCGCGTCCTTTTCTGTCTGGAGGCTACAGTGGAAGGGGGCAAAACCTGGAAAGAGCCTGGGATGCTCTGGGCTGCAGAGGGGAGAGAGAGAGGCTGGGAGAGAGAAGGGAAGCTGTTGTCCAGAGAGGACAAACGTGATTCCCTCCTTCCTCCACATTGCTTCCTCGGGTAGAAAAGTGTCTAAGTGACAGAGGGGAGTGAGGAGGGGTTGTGGAAAAAAGATGAACTCAAGGAGATTAGTGAAAGTGGCAAAAATAGGCCTTTTAGTATTCTGCCAGAAGGTGTTTGATGGAGTTTTGGGTAAGCTAATGACTCCCACTGGCCAAGATACTCCAAGGGGTGAAATTTCACATATATTTAGGGCCTTCCACCCATTTTGAGCTTATTTGAACAAAGTTGCCAATGCAACTTTTGCAAACCCTAGAAATGGGCAGAAATGGATTTGTGTAGATCCAGTGGAGTAAATCATTTCTCCTTGATGTACCACTTGGTGTGGTGGCCTTATTTGGTCACATGGTCAGGCTCACCAAAGTTGGGGTCTTGGAGAAAAAGTTGGTAGTGCAAAGTAGTTCAAACTTGATTCTGGTCAGAGAGGGTTTTGAGGCACTTTGACCAAGACTTCCTCTTCTCCAACCTGTGCCATTTGGTCCAGATGCATCATTAGACCAATGAAGCATGTCCACCAAGTTTGAGAACATTTGGACATACTTGGCATTGTAAAGTTGATCGAACTTCAGAATGGACAGAGATAGTTTTGAGGGGTTTTGATGGTGTTATCATGTTCTCCAAGTCCTGAGGCTTGGCAAGATCATCTAATATGTCATATGTGACATGATAGAATTTTCCTGGAATTTTTGGAGAATATTTCCTTTGTAAATATTTCAAAAGCTTGAAATATCCAGGAAGGGTTTTAGAGGGATTTGACCAATATTTTGAACATGACCAGGTGTTGAAACTCTTATATATGGACAATATATGTCCTATGAGTTTCCATAAATTTTGTCAAATATTTTTAAAACAATAAAATAATTTTTCCCTATTAAAGACCATTTCTGGCCTTAAAAAAGCCTTTAAATAAAATAGTAAAACAATTTTTAAAATTATAGGTTTGTGGTTCCTGGGCATCCTATATCTAATAGGAGTCAAATATATTTTTGGAATGATTTTTACTGCTCTTAATCAAGTACTTGCAGTGCAAACCTCAATTCAGGGGTTTTTGGAAAACTAATTTTAGAAAATACTTTCTGGCCAAATTATTTTTGTAAGAAAATTCTATATAGCACTATTCACCTGGCATGGTCATTGGTCAGGAGCTTGGGGTAAGGAGATGGAATTTAGAGGGTAGAGTAGTTGACTTCAAGAAGCACTTGAAAGAAACACAGAGAGGAAACCAACTCCAAATAAAAGCCAAATAATGCAAAAAAAAGTTTTTGTTGGTCCAAACTTTCATGCTTTAATAATGAAAATGAAATGTTACAAAATGCAGGGTGTGACAGACCTACCCCCCTTACAAGAATCTCGTCCCCGAGATTCCTAAACTAGGCTTAAAAGAGATACGGAAATTCGGATCTAAGGTAGTCTTCACGCTCCCAAGTTGCTTCTGCTTCAGTGTGGTTGCTCCATTGGACCTTGAAGTACTTGATGGTGCACCTTCGAGTGCGTCGCTCAGCCTCATCCAGAATGCAGATGGGCCGCTCACGATAAGTCAAATCAGGTTGAAGATCAACGGCTTGGTGATTGACGTCCTTGTAGAGGTCGGGCTTGTCTGGAACTTGGAGACACTTCCGGAGTTGTGACACGTGGAACACGTTGTGCACATCAGAAAGTTCAGGTGGAAGTTCCAACTGGTAAGCCACTTCTCCTCGTCGCTCAGTGATCTTGAAGGGCCCAATGTATCTCGGAGCGAGCTTTCCCCTGACATGAAAGCGCTGGGCTCCTTTGAGAGGGGTGACCCGGAGATAGACATGGTCTCCAACTCGGAAGTTTATGTCTCTGCGACGTGAGTCCGCATAGCTCTTCTGCCTTGACTTGGCAGACTTCAGACGCTCTCTGACAAGCTGGACTTGCTCTTCTGCTTCACGAAGGATATCAGGCCCAAAGACGAGTCCTTCTCCGGTCTCCGACCAGTTGAGAGGTGTACGGCACTTCCGCCCGTATAACACTTCAAATGGTGCCATCTGAAGGCTGGCCTGATAACTGTTGTTGTAAGAGAACTCGGCGAAAGGGAGGCAATCTTCCCACCTAGCTCCATAAGCTAAGACACAGGCTCGGAGCATGTCTTCGAGTATTTGATTCACTCGCTCGGTCTGACCTCCGGTCTGTGGGTGGAAAGCAGTGCTGAAGGACAACTTGGTCCCCATAGCCTCCTGGAATTTCTTCCAAAACCTTGAGGTGAACTGGGTTCCTCGATCTAACACAATCTCCTTGGGAACACCATGAAGGCTCACGATTCGGTTGATGTAGAGACTGGCTAACTGGTTCCCCTTGTAGGTCATCTTGACGGGAATGAAGTGGGCCACCTTGGTCAAATGGTCAACGATGACCCATATTGAGTCATGTCCCTTGCTTGACCTGGGTAAACCGGTGATGAAGTCCATCCCGACTCTGTCCCACTTCCATTCAGGCACCTTAAGGGGTTGCAACAATCCAGCGGGTCGCTGATGCTCAGCTTTGACTCTCTGGCATACGTCGCATTTTGCAACATAGGTGGCAATCTCCCTTTTCATCCCGTGCCACCAAAATTTTTCCTTCAGGTCTTGATACATCTTGGTGCCTCCAGGGTGGATGGAATATGGGCTGTCATGAGCTTCTTGCAAGATCAGGTTCTTGAGCTCAACCTTGTTGGGCACGCAGATGCGATTCCCAAACCACACAATTCCTTCCTCATCTTCTGAGAATCCTGAGGCTTTGCCTGCCTTGATCTTCCTCTTGATGCCTTCAATACTCTCATGCCCCTTCTGAGCTTTCTTGATATCATCCATCAAGGTAGGCTTAACTTCGAGGCTGGCCAAGAATCCTGGTGCAACCAGTTCCAACCCGAAGCTTTCAAGTTCTCCATACAAGGCGGGTAGCTTGTGCTTTAGCATAGCATTCAAGGAGCAAGCCTTCCTGCTCAACGCGTCTGCTACCACATTAGCCTTTCCAGGGTGGTATTGAACACTGAGGTCATAATCCTTTATCAACTCCAGCCATCTTCTCTGCCTCATGTTCAATTCCCTCTGAGTGAAAATATACTTCAGACTTTTGTGATCCGTGTATATCTCACATCGCTTCCCCAAGAGGTAATGTCGCCAAGTCTTCAGGGCATGAACCACTGCTGCTAGCTCAAGGTCATGAGTAGCGTAGTTCTCTTCGTGAGGTCGTAGCTGCCTTGAAAGGTAGGCCACGACTCTGCCTTCTTGCATCAGAACACCTCCCAGTCCGATTCTTGACGCATCACAATATATCACAAACTCCTTGTGTATATCTGGTGTGGCCAGAACTGGAGCGGTGGTTAGCCTCTTCTTCAGCTCCTGGAAGCTTTCTTCGCACTTCGGCGTCCATTTGAACTTCTTGTCCTTCTTCAAGAGCTGAGTCATGGGTCGGGCAATGCTCGAAAACCCTTCAACGAACTTGCGGTAATATCCCGCGAGTCCGAGGAAGCTTCTGACTTCCTTCACATTGCTCGGGGATTGCCATTCAGTCACGGCTTCAATCTTAGCAGGGTCGACTGACAATCCTTCTTCAGTTAGAACATGTCCCAGAAATCCAACTTCACGCAGCCAGAATTCACACTTGCTGAACTTGGCATACAGTTGGTGCTCTCGAAGCTTGTCTAGGACCATCCTCAAGTGTTGCTCGTGCTCTTCTTCCGACTTCGAGAAGACAAGAATGTCATCAATGAAGACGACGACGAACTTGTCCAAATATTCCATGAAGACCTTATTCATGAGATACATGAAGTAAGCTGGGGCATTGGTCAACCCAAAGGACATGACCGTGCATTCATACAGGCCATATCTGGTTACGAATGCCGTCTTCAGAATATCTTGGGGTCTGATCTTCAGTTGGTAGTACCCAGATCTGAGGTCGATCTTGGAGAACACCTTGGCCCCATTGAGTTGATCAAACAGATCTTCAATCTTGGGAAGTGGGTACTTGTTCTTGATTGTAACCTCGTTGAGGGAGCGGTAGTCAATGCATAAGCGGATGGTACCGTCCTTCTTTGCCACAAACAGAACAGGTGATCCCCAAGGGGAGGCACTAGGGCGGATAAATCCCTCCCTCAACTGCTCTTCCAGCTGCTTCTTCAATTCTGCTAACTCCTCCGATCCCATTCTATAAGGCTTCTTATAGATGGGTCCCGCTCCGGGTATGAGCTCGATGATGAACTCAATGTCCCGATCAGGAGGCATTCCTGGTAGCTCATCAGGAAAAACATCGGGATACTCGCGTACTACCGGCACTTGTTCCAATCCAACTTCAGTTAGACAGTTGGCTTGGTTGGCTTGAGCAGAGGAGGGATTGGAGGCAAACTTAACTTCGACTCCTCGGCCATTGGTCATAGTGACCGTCCGGTTGGCGCAATCAATCAAGCCTTGGTGCTTGCTGAGCCAATCCATTCCCAAGATCACATCCAAGCCTTGTGATTTTAGGATGATAAGGTCTGCTAGGAAGTCTACCCCGTTAATGGTAATCCCGACTCCTTTACATCCTATCTTGGCTCTCATCTCTGCTCCGGGGGTTTGTACCACCATAGGGTTATTCAGGGGTGTAGGGGTCATGCCACTTTTTAATGCAAAACTTTGGGTGACAAAAGAATGCGTGGCTCCAGAATCAAACAAAACTGTTGCGGGTGCTGAATTTACAAGGAACGTACCCAGCACGACGTCCGGGTCTTCCTGGGCTTCTTCCGCGGTGACATGATTCACACGACCCCTGCCATTGTTGGGCAAGTTGCGGGGAGCTTGGTTCCTTGGTGGCATTCCACGGCCTTGTCCCGGGTTCTGCGCATTGGGGCGCGGGGCGTCAGGCTTCTTGTTGGGGCAATTCTTGGAGTAATGCCCTGGCTGTCCACATCCGAAACAAGTGACTTGATTGGGGACGACGCCCTTGCCAGCATTGTTATTGGGGTTGTTGTAAGCTGGCCTGGGGTTGGCATACTGCTGAGGTGGATAGTTGGTGCGAGGTGCAGGAGCTCTTGGCTGCTGATAGGCTGGCTTGACCGGGGCTGGCTGCCACGGGCGAGGCTTCTGGTTGCTGGAGCTACCCTTGCTGATCATCTTGCGCTTACGAGTGTCATCCAAGGCACGTCGCTTGTCCTCAAGCATGAGTGCCTTGTTCACCAGATCAGGAAAGGTTGGGCAGTCACACACAACAAGAGAGTACTGCAGAGTCTGGTTAAGGCCTTCCATGAAGCGCTCCCTTTTGGCAGCATCAGTGCTGACATCTTCAGGGGCATACCTTGAGAGAACACTGAACTTCTGCATGTACTCCTTGACAGTGCTACTACCTTGCTTCAGGGCTCGGAACTCACGCTTCTTGATGGCCATGATTCCAGAAGGGATGTGGGCCTTGCGGAATTCCGTCTTGAAGGTGTCCCAAGTGATGTCTTGCTCAACATGCATAGCCTTGAATCCATCCCACCAAGCTCTGGCAGTCCCCCCGAGACAGTGGGCAGCATACGCCACTTTATCACGGTCCTCAGTGCATCCGACTAGTGCCAGCAGATCCTCAATGGTGCGGACCCAGTCGTCTGCATCCAGGGGTTCAGCAGTCTCAATGAAAGTGGGTGGTGCATGCTTCTTGAATTCCACCAGTGTGGAACGTCCATGGCCGTGCCCCGCCGGCTGGCGGTTGACAGCCTGAGCAATCATCTGGAGGGCTGCAGTGTTGGCTTGGCGCTCCTCTCGAAAGGCTTGGAGAAGCTGAGCCATATCCATGCTTGGAGGAGGTGGTGGTGGTGGAGTCTGTCCTTGGGCTTGGTCCTGGCTGGCTCCGGCCTCAGCAGAACCTCCGGCTTCTTGCGGCTGGGTAGAGGTACCAGTACATGTTACAACAGGCATCCTGTTGGAGCGGTCAAGGTCTCATGATTGGGAACAACAATGAGGGAAAGCAGTATAGATGGAATGCCTAGTAAGGGGGTGGTGTGACACAATTTAAGTTAAACAAAGGCCAGAAGGGCCAAACTCATGCATTAAAACCAAATGAGGAATGTAGTCGTTTACAAGTTCCCGAAGGGAAAGTACGACTTCATGAAAGCAAGCTGAACGCAAACGCAACATAACATGGTTTCACAAGAACCATTACAAGGACTCGACTTCGCAAAAGGGGTACACGACCTATCCTACCATAGGCGACGAGCTAGCCTATCCTAGTCCTGAACGGAGTCTAAGTGGTGGAATGCTCGGTCGGGTATTCTGGCTCCTCTGGATCTTCCTCCTCATCTTCATCTGTCTTGGTCTCTTCATCGCTTGAGGAAGCGGGGGAGTGAAGGAGCTGAACACGACGCTGCTTTGCTGGTGGCGTCTTGAAGAGGTTGCGGTACTCCTTTGCCGTCATACGGCGTGGCTGAGGTGGTCCCTCGGCATGTGCGACCTTTGGGGGTCGTCCGCCTCGATACGCTACTGCGGGCTGTCCAGGGGGCGCTCCATCCTTCTTGATCCTGTCTGCCTTCATCTGAACTATGCGGAGGAGCTCCTTGGTCTCGCGGAGTTCCTTCCGAAGCTCCGTCGACTCCGAGGCCAGGTGTTGTGCCAGACTGTCGGCACACAAGCTGAAGTAGGTCTGGAAGCGGAGAGAAAGTCCCTCGTCCATGGGTGGTGCTGGTGCGCTGCTCTCGTCATCACCTTCCTTACGATGAGGCAGGTAACGAGTGGCTGGCTCTCTCGCCATCTCTGGCAGGAGATCCCGGAGGCGAGTCAGCGCCTTGAGGGCAGCAGTCTCCACGGCGAGGAGCAGTGTCGCCATCTGGGGTCCCTCAAAGAACCAGCTCGTCGGGGCGTCATTCGCCCTCACGACTACCTCCACGTGATACTCCCTCTTGGTGCTGTCGACCCAGTGCTCGTGGTAGGAGAAGGTGGGGACTCGAGTGAACTGGCACTTCCTGAGGCTATCCTCAAGAAGCACAGGAAACCCAGTGGTCAGGAAGTCCTCGGGTACGGCGGCCATCTACAAAAAGTGGAAGGGGAAGGGTCAATAAAGGAATGTGACCTATGTTTGGGATACTAACATAAACATAGGTATATGGGTAACCTGGTGGATAGTCTCGCTCTAACTAACGTCCATGCTAACTAAGGCTTCCTACAGTCAGGATGGCTCTGATACCAGCTCTGTGGGGACCCCGACTCGCAAGTCGTGATCACCGAATGCACGTGTACAGTGATCCCAGAGATCAATGCTCACTGAACACACAGAAGGTGAATAACAAGAGTCTTACATCCATACATACCGTCTTACACAAATAGTGACCAACATGGTCAAGTCTTACATCGATAAAGCCTTAAGGGCTGAACATCAAATGAAACATAGCAGCGGAAAACGTCGTCGATAAGTAGAACCCATGCCATCTGCCTTAACCCTACAGGCATTCTGACTGGGAAAACGCCCTAGTTCGCATGATCGCCTCCAAAGAACTCTTCTCCGAACTCCGGTTCTTCCATGCCTGGTTAATTAAATAACCAGTGGCAAGCCAATGAGTACTTTGAATGTACTCGCAAGCAACCCATGATTTGGTTCAAGGTACAGTAATGCATAACATAGGTAAAGTTTTGCATAAAGCTAGTTTTGAGTGCAATGACATGTTCAACATCCTATAAAGCATGCATCAAGAGAATTCAAGTATCAATAAGAACTGGTCACAGATATCAACATAAATAGAAAGGGGCACCAACCCATTTATCATAAACAGAGAGGGCACCAACCCATCTCAATCGTGTCAAGTCCTCTGACTTGATCCAAGACAACACCATCATCTCACACACACCGGGTTTGGAAACAAGTGGACGTAGCCCAAGAGCGGTTACCCAACTGTCCTTGACCGTGGACACGGCTATTCGAATAGTTTTACACTCTGCAGAGGTTGCACACTTTACCCACTAGATCCGGGGAACTTCCGTGTCATCCACGACCCGCGGTACCTCAAGTACCCGGGGTAAGCACCCGATCACTACCTTTCCCTAGACGACACTAACATGGAGTCCACTCGATTGGTAGTAACCCCCGTGCCGAACATTTCACATCATAAAGTTGTGGAGCCTCGCTCCCATTTTCATCATATACCACAAGCACGGGGTACCAACGGTGTGTCCGGTGCCCTGTGAAAACAGTCATGGCCGCCCTACCTGGCACGACCCCGTCCCAAGAGAGAGCACCAACTCTCCCCCGTCACTAGTAATGCGGCTCCAAGCTAGTATCGGTCTAGGTACTCAATAATGCCCTTTCCCATATAAGGGTAGAGTGGTCGCGCATGTAAGGTTGGAATAACGGTCGCAACTCCGACCAATCCGTTTTGAAAACAACACACACCTTCCTTGGCACACCACTTCGTCATCAAGTGGTCACCCATCTCATCATCTCCCTCGGGCATAAGTGGCACCCGACGGGGTTTTCGAAAAGACTTTTGAAATCACATTGCCTCCTTCACCATGCACAAACCCACCCCATTTGCATAGCATCTACATTTGCATCCTATCTACTCCCACCGGCATAACCCTCATAAGAAGGTAGGGCCATGCACACTGCAAGTATCAACGAGGAAGTAATCGTGGTAACCAACCCACGTGGTTCACCATCTCATCATGATTCCGATGCATCGATAATAAAGAGCTAAAAATGACATGCATATAAAGGGGTATCATAGTCATGGTCAAAGGGCTGCTTGCCTTGGTTGGCTTGATCTTCAAAGTCTTCAGGCCCTGCTCCTCCTTCTTCCTCAGCTACCTCGTCAAATACGGGATCTAACGTCGCAAGAAAACAACGGGAAAATAAGGCAATAATAAAAACAGAAAAGTCAAATTGCTCACAAAAATGTCAACTTATTTTTGTAAAATACTAGGAGGAAGGCTAGGAAGGGGACAACTTTTGGTTTTGGTTTTGGAGCAGCAAAATAGGAGTTATGGATTTTCAAAGGCCTATTTAAATGCTAAAAACCACATTTAAATATTTACAGAGAAGAAAAGGTGGTTGGATTTGAGTGAAAGTTGCACCATTAAATAGGTTGCAATATTCTAGGAATTTAGAAATTGGAATCAATGCATTTGGATTAATATTCTGCCCTGTGGAATATTTGGAAATAATACAGAAAAGGAAAAAGAAAAACGGCGCTGTGCCACTGGGCCAGAGAGGCCACAGCAGCAGCAGGCCCAGGGGGGAAACCCAGCCCACGCGGCCGCCACGTCGAAGGCGTAAAGGCTGAATACGCCTTCGGCCGACGGCGGATCGGTGCGCGCGCGCGCGCACGTTTTAAACCTGACGGGTGGATCCCACCCGTCAGGGCGTGTGGCTGACGGGCCGGCCCCACGGCGGCCGTCGTCTACCTCCGGCCAGAGGCGACGGCGAGCTCGCCGGCGGCGGTACAGGGCACGGGAAGGGATGCGGAGACTACCGTCGGACTCAGGGGCGAGTCGCGGTTCTGGTGGTGGTGGAGACGGTCGCCGGAGTGGCCTGCTTCGCCGGCGACGAGGTCCCGCGGCGGAGGCGCTTCGGCGTCAGTGGCTCCGGCCGGTTCCGGCTGCAAAACAAGGGGAAACGAGGGGGGAAAGAATCAGTGGCGCCTCGCGGTTCCAGATCGAGAGAGAGCTGGGGCGGAGAAGGCCTATACCGCGCGGACGCCGACGAGCCGAGGCGGCGGAGCTCGAGCTCGATCTCGAGCTCGGGTGGTTCTGGAGAGGAAGGAGTGGTGCGGGAGGCCGATTGAGTGTGTGGAGGGGCGACAGGGAGGAAGAGAGAGGCTCGGGGGCACCTTATATAGGCTGGCCGCGGTTCACCGTAGGCGTGGCCTACGGGCGCCCGCGGGATCGGCTCTGGAGACCGTGGGAGAGGAGTTGGAGCTGTCCACGGCGCTCGTGGGGATGGAGTAGGGCGCCAGTGAGAAGGAGAGAGAGCGGGGGAGGGTTCTGGCGCCCGCGCGTGTGAGGCCGGCCATTGGCCGAGCCGGGCGGCGTCGGGCACGCGCTGCAGGAGGGGAGAGAGAGGGAGAGACAATGGGGACGGCACGGCGGCGTGTCGCAGACGTC
>NC_041383.1:328882624-328959440 GCF_002162155.2 Triticum dicoccoides | reverse complement strand
GAGGGGAGAGAGAGAGGCTGGGAGAGAGAAGGGAAGCTGTTGTCCAGAGAGGACAAACGTGATTCCCTCCTTCCTCCACATTGCTTCCTCGGGTAGAAAAGTGTCTAAGTGACAGAGGGGAGTGAGGAGGGGTTGTGGAAAAAAGATGAACTCAAGGAGATTAGTGAAAGTGGCAAAAATAGGCCTTTTAGTATTCTGCCAGAAGGTGTTTGATGGAGTTTTGGGTAAGCTAATGACTCCCACTGGCCAAGATACTCCAAGGGGTGAAATTTCACATATATTTAGGGCCTTCCACCCATTTTGAGCTTATTTGAACAAAGTTGCCAATGCAACTTTTGCAAACCCTAGAAATGGGCAGAAATGGATTTGTGTAGATCCAGTGGAGTAAATCATTTCTCCTTGATGTACCACTTGGTGTGGTGGCCTTATTTGGTCACATGGTCAGGCTCACCAAAGTTGGGGTCTTGGAGAAAAAGTTGGTAGTGCAAAGTAGTTCAAACTTGATTCTGGTCAGAGAGGGTTTTGAGGCACTTTGACCAAGACTTCCTCTTCTCCAACCTGTGCCATTTGGTCCAGATGCATCATTAGACCAATGAAGCATGTCCACCAAGTTTGAGAACATTTGGACATACTTGGCATTGTAAAGTTGATCGAACTTCAGAATGGACAGAGATAGTTTTGAGGGGTTTTGATGGTGTTATCATGTTCTCCAAGTCCTGAGGCTTGGCAAGATCATCTAATATGTCATATGTGACATGATAGAATTTTCCTGGAATTTTTGGAGAATATTTCCTTTGTAAATATTTCAAAAGCTTGAAATATCCAGGAAGGGTTTTAGAGGGATTTGACCAATATTTTGAACATGACCAGGTGTTGAAACTCTTATATATGGACAATATATGTCCTATGAGTTTCCATAAATTTTGTCAAATATTTTTAAAACAATAAAATAATTTTTCCCTGTTAAAGACCATTTCTGGCCTTAAAAAAAGCCTTTAAATAAAATAGTAAAACAATTTTTAAAATTATAGGTTTGTGGTTCCTGGGCATCCTATATCTAATAGGAGTCAAATATATTTTTGGAATGATTTTTACTGCTCTTAATCAAGTACTTGCAGTGCAAACCTCAATTCAGGGGTTTTTGGAAAACTAATTTTAGAAAATACTTTCTGGCCAAATTATTTTTGTAAGAAAATTCTATATAGCACTATTCACCTGGCATGGTCATTGGTCAGGAGCTTGGGGTAAGGAGATGGAATTTAGAGGGTAGAGTAGTTGACTTCAAGAAGCACTTGAAAGAAACACAGAGAGGAAACCAACTCCAAATAAAAGCCAAATAATGCAAAAAAAGTTTTTGTTGGTCCAAACTTTCATGCTTTAATAATGAAAATGAAATGTTACAAAATGCAGGGTGTGACACTATGGTAGCGGCGCAAAGCTTGCTGGTATCGAGCAGCCGTACAGCGGCCTGAAGACGGTCCTCCTCAAGGAGCAGCGCATCATCTTGTCGCAACTGCTCTTGCTCAAGCTCATCATAAGCGAGCACTCGAGGTGACCCGTATACGAGTTCCGTGGGGAGAACTGTCTCTGCTCCATAGACTAGAGCGAAAGGTGTCTGGCCAGTGGCTCGATTTGGCGTCGTCCTGATCGACCAAAGAACCACCGGCAGCTCCTCAATCCAGTTCTTTCCGCACTTGCGCAGCCTGTCGAAAGTCCTGGTCTTGAGCCCGCGCAGCACTTTAGCATTCGCCCTCTCCGCTTGACCGTTACTTCTCGGATGAGCAACAGAAGCGAAGCAGACCTTGGCGCCAAGATCTTGGACGTACAGCATGAAGGTGCGGCTCGTGAATTGCGTGCTGTTGTCGGTGATGATCCTGTTAGGGATCCCGAAATGGCAAACAATCGACCTGAAGAACTTGACTGCTGATTGTGCTGTCACCTTCCTCACTGCTTCCACTTCCGGCCACTTTGTGAACTTGTCGATTGCAACGTACAAGTACTCAAAACCCCCGACAGCTCGGGGAAAGGGGCCGAGGATATCGAGCCCCCAGACCGAAAATGGCCAGGATAAAGGGATCGTCTGGAGAGCTTGAGTTGGCTGGTGTATCTGCTTGGAATGGAACTGGCACGCTTCACACTTGGTTACTTGTGCAGTTGCATCCTGGAGGGCTGTCGGCCAAAAGAAACCTTGCTGGAACGCGTTGCCGGCAAGTGCTCTTGCGCCAATGTGGTGACCACATATGCCTCCGTGTATCTCTGCCAACAGCTTTTGTCCGTCTTCCCGGTGAATACACTTCAATTTCACACCGTTGAGTCTTCTTCTGTACAGTGTGTTATCGACAAATTGGTACATACTTTACTGCCAGGCTACTCTTTCCGCTTCTTCTTGCTCTTCGGGAAGTTCTCCTGTCTTAAGGAAACGGACAATCTGTTGTGCCCATGTTGGAGCTTGCGGCTCGACAACAAGGACTAAAGGCACATCTGCTGCTGCGGGAACATCCGCTTCTACGGTGAGAACCTGCGGCTCAGCCGGAGCTTGACGTTCCCCGGCAAGCTTGACGGAGCAAAACTTGTCGGGAGCGTCTGCTTCAACGGAACAAACCCTAGGGCTTGCCGGAGCAGACTGCTCCTCAGCACCCTTGGTGTTGATTTTGAGGACCTTCTTGGCGGCGGCTTCGGGGAGCTCTGCCGGAAAATAGTCACCATAGATCAACTTCCTCTTCTTGCTCTGTCCAGTTGATGGCGTTACAGACGGTTGAGTCAGTTTGAGCACAAAGATCCCTGGTTCCACAGGTAACTTAAGTGCGGCGCACTTCGACAGGCCATCGGCAATGTCGTTCTGAGCTCTTGGAACATGTTCCATCCGTAGGCCGTCAAAGTTCTCTTCTAGCTTTCTCACTTCATCAACGTAAGCTTCCATCAACGGACTTTGATAATTCTTGTTCACTTGGCGGATGACAAGTTGTGAGTCACCCCTGACAATGAGCTTCTTGATCCCAAGGTCTGCCGCGATCCTGAGACCGGCAAGCAAACCTTCATACTCTGCGGTATTGTTCGTTGCTTGCTCCTTGGGAAAGTGCATCTGGACTACGTACTTGAGGTGCTCTCAGGTGGGTGTAACAAGTAGCACGCCCGCACCGGCGCCTTGCAGCGAGAAGGCACCATCAAAGTACATCAGCCACTCTTTGCTTGCTTCCTTGACGGGGATGCTCGTTTCTGGAATTTCTTCATCTTGTGTTGGCGTCCATTCTGCTATGAACTCCGCAAATGCTCTGCTTTGGATAGTTGAAGTGCTCTCAAACTTGAGGCCAAAGCTTGACAGTTCCAGTGCCCACTCGACAATTCTGCCTGTTGCTTCTGGATTTTGCAGTATCCTCTTCAGCAGAAAACGAGTGACGACTATGATCTCATGTGCTTGGAAGTAATGGCGCAGCTTTCTCGAGGCCATGAGAAGGCCGAAAATCAATTTCTGCACACCAGAGTACCTTGACCTAGCTCCCTGCAGAAGGGAACTGACAAAGTAAACTGGGCGATGCACCATTCTTTTCTGCATCTTCTCACGCGCCTGCGCAGATCCATCTTTGTCGGGACCAGAGCTTGCCGGTGAAGTCCCCTGCTTGTCGCTGGATGCATCTGCCGTGGTTGCTGGCTCATCATCCGCCTCCCTCTCCGCTACTACGCAGCACTAACCACTTGATTGGTTGTCGCTATATATAGCAGCAACTTCTCTTGTGGCTTAGGTGCGACAAGTGTTGGAGTGGAGGACAGGTATCTCTTCAAGTCCTGCAGCGCAGCCTCCGCCTCCGGAGTCCATTTCATTGGACCTGCCTTTTTTAATATTTTGAAAAACGGCAGGGCGCGCTCAGCAGATCTAGAGATAAACCTGCTGAGAGCAGCTACGCAACCGGCAAGTCTTCGTACATCGTTGACGCGCTTTGGTGCTTCAATCTGCTCAATGGCCTTGATCTTGTCGGGATTGGCTTCAATTCCCCGCTGAGACACGAAGAACCCGAGAAGCTTGCCGGAGGGGACTCCAAACACACACTTCTCGGGGTTAAGCTTGAGGTTGATCTTGCGCAGATTTGCAAAGGTTTCGTCTAAATCTTGAATCAGAGTCGCCTTGTCCTTGCTCTTGACCACTATGTCATCCATGTAGGCTTCCACATTTATGTGTATTTGCGGCTCAAAAGCGTCATGGACTACCCTTGCAAATGTTGAACCAGCATTCTTTAAACCGAAAGGCATCCGTATGAAACAGTATGTGCCACATGGGGTGATGAATGCGGTCTTCTCCTCATCCTCTTCTGCCATGAAGATCTGATGGTATCCTGAGTATGCATCAAGAAATGAAAGCAAGTCACATCCAGCCGTGGAGTCAACAATCTGGTCGATGCGCGGCAAGGGAAATGGGTCTTTGGGACAAGCTTTATTGACATCGGTAAAGTCGATACAAAGCCTCCATTTCCCGTTTGCCTTGCGCACGACTACAGGGTTGGCCAACCACGTAGGATGGAGCACTCCTCTGACAAGGCCTGCTGCTTCCAATTTCTTGATTTCTTCTGCGATGAATTCTTGGCGCTCCACTGCCTATTTCCTGACTTTCTGCTTGACGGGCCGCGCATGAGGACAGACGGCAAGATGGTGCTCGATTACTTTCCTGGGAACACTGGGGATGTCAGACGGTTGCCACGCAAATACGTCGACGTTCGCCCGCAGGAAAGCAACGAGCGCGCTTTCCTATTTAGGGTCGAGAGTGGCACTGATGGTGAAGGTACCCCAGTGCCATCCTCCTTGGCGGACACCTTCTTGGTCTCTGGTGGAGCTGCCATTGTCTTCTTACACTTGCCGGTGGAGCTCGATGGTGCATCCTTGACGGTAGCGCAGCACTCCGAAGAGGTGCGCTTGCCGGAGTGGGCATCATAACTCTTGCCGGACTTAGTCTTCTTCATCTCCCCGGGAGCTTCAACGGCAAGTGACTTGCGATCTGTTGCGGCTGCTGCTTCCCGGTAGATCTTGTCAGCGCAGATAAGAGCATCCTTCTTGTCGCCAGGGACAGAGATGACACTTATCAGGCCTGGCATCTTCAGCATGTTGTATGCATAGTGAGAGGCTGCCATGAATTTGGCGAGTGTTGGACGGCCGAGTATTCCATTGTAAGGCAATGGAAAGTCAGCAACGTCAAAAGTGACCCTCTCAGTCCTGAAGTTCAACTCGCTGGCAAATATCACCAGCAACGTGATCTTTCCCTTCGGCTTGCTCCTTCCCGGATTGATTCCTTGGAATGTGCCAGTCTCTTCGAGCTTGCCATCAGGGATCTGGAGTTTCTGGAGTACTGCGGAGGAGATCAGGTTCAAGCCGGCCCCGCCGTCAACTAGCATCTTAGTGACCTTGAGGTTGCGGATAGTTGGTGAAACCAACATTGGCAAGCACCCGACCGCAGTTATGCGATCAGGGTGGTCCTCAATATCAAAGATGATAGGCGTGCTGGACCATTTTAGAGGCTTGCGTGACTCGACGGGTGGTTCTGCCGCATTGACTTCCCGCACCTACTGCTTGAGCTGGCGGTGTGAGGTATGCAGAGAAGCACCGCCGTCAACGCATAGGACCTATGTGGCTTTCTGGAAATCCTGCTCATCGGTCTCGTCATCATCCATATCTTCATCGTCGTCGTCATCTTCATCCTTGTCGCGGCCGCGGGGAGGTCTGTCTCCTTGCCGCTGCTTGGCCCTGCCGCGGCGTCCTCCTCGGCCGGGGCGTTTCTTGCCGGCTCCTCCAGCACCTTCCTGGGCTTTCTCCTTGTCGCGTCGCTCGTATTCAGCCTTTTGCTGCTCGACAAGCTGCTCGACCTTCTTGCAGCTTTGGAGATCGTGGCCCTTGGTGCGGTGGATCTTGCAGTACTGCTTGTTGGTGCCGTCCTGCTTGTCGGCGACCGCCACAGCCTGGTAGTTGGTGCCTGCGGCAATCTCCTTGTTGGAGCTACCAGCTTTGGCTTTCTTGGCGCCACCTCCGTTGCCGTACTGCTCAACGACTAGCACATCTTTGCCTTTCTTTTTCCTGTTGTTCCGCCGCCGGTTTCTCTTTTCCGGGGCAGCCTCCTCACTATCAGATCCTCCTGCTTCTGTATTCTCTCCGGGGAGTTTCCTCCCTTCCTCAGCACGTGCACACTTGTCGGCCAGGGCATATAGCTCACTGATGTCTCTGATCTTGCACATCGCCATCTCCTCCCGCATCCTGCGGTTTCGCACGTTCTGATGGAATGCGCTGATTACCGCGGCAGGATGGACATCTGGGATGTTGTGCTGTACGCGGCTGAATCTCTGAATGTACTTGCGCAGGGGCTCTCCTTTCTTCTGGGCGAGCAGATGAAGGTCGCTCTCTTGGCCATGAGGCTTGTGGCCGCCTATAAAGGCGCCGACAAACTGATGGCATAGGTCTGCCCAGGAGGATATGGAGTTGTCCGGCAAGTGCATGAGCCAGGATCTGACATTGGGCTTGAGCACCAGCAGGAAGTAGTTGGCCAGGATCTTGTCGTCCTACCCCCCGGCAGCTTGCACCGCGATGGTGTAGATGCTGAGGAACTCCGACGGATGCGACTTGCCGTCGTACTTCTCTGGTACATCTGGCTTGAAATTCTTCATGCTAGGCCACTGGACTTGTCGCAGCTCACGAGTGAACGCAGGGCAACCTACCGCATACGGCAAGTCGCCTGGTTCCCCTGGTGCATGCATGTTGACAGAGGGCCCAGCGCGCTGGTCCGATTGACGCCGCGCTTCTCTTTGGCGCTCGATGCGAGTACGAGCATCTTCTTGCTGTCGTTCGTGAAGAACTTGGCGCTGATCGCAACGAGCTTGTGGATCTGATGATGCGGTGGAGTCGCTGTCGATGTGGATCCGGCGAGTCGGCGATCTTGGCCTTCGCGGTGGAGAGTGCATGGTGGTTGCATCCCCACCGGTTTTGTTGCCATGGGCTCGTGCCTGGCAGTCCTGCCGCGGGAGCGATGTACTCGGCTGCCGCGGAGTGTCGCCGTTGGCGAAGCCGATGAGACTCTGAATGGTGGCCCTCCATCCATCGATCTTGTCTGCCGTTGGAGGGTAATCCAGGAGCAGTTGAGCTCGCGCCAAAGCTTCTGCTGGAGTGGTGGGCGGCAGTGGCGAACGGCGCGAGGAGCGAGATATGCTCGGACTTCTAACTATGTTAGAAGGAGTAGTATCCCGTCCAGGCGACCGTGTCTCGCTCGTGCCAGCACATTGGCATGCATGCTGGTCTTGAGCGCCCCGAGATCCACCAGCTCGATCTTGGTCCAACAAACGTATGGCACTGCGAATACCATGACGCTGTCGGTCCTGCGCCTCCTGAGATGGGTGCGGCGCATGTACGGACGCCGAGGTCTACGCAGCCTTGTCCTTGGACCTGGCAGCGCCGTGAGCTCCCTCGTCGATGCCCGTTCTTCCGCCGGCATCTACCCCACCACCCGTTTGCTCCGGTGGTGGCGGGATCGACGTGGACGGAACAACTGCGGCCGAAGTCTTCTTCTTCGGTGGCATGTCGATGAAGAAGATGAAGATCTAGCTCGTGTGAACGCCGGATCAGGTTCACACAACCTCGACGCCCCTACCTAGCGCGCCAAAGATGTCGGGGAAACTGATCCACGAACACCTATGGGACCGGCGGACCGAGCCCCTTTCGGTTCGGCGGGAGGCCGAGATCGCACGAAGAGCGGATCGAGGCGAAGCACACGAGCAATTTACCCAGCTTCGGAGCTCTCCGGAGAGATAACACTCCTACTGCTGCATGTCTGAGTGTATTGAGTTCTTGCTCGGGAGCGCTGAGTGCTACAGTACACACTAGCTGCTAAGAAGACCGAGCGTGAGTGTTTTTCTGCCCTCGAACCCCCCTCTACGTTGCGTATGGGCCTCCTTTTATATGCTGAAGGGGTCACCGACAGGTGGCAACATAGATAAGGGAAAAATGGAAAAGGAATTGCGGTTGGTACAACTACCTGTACAGTGCATCATACCTGACCCTGACGGCAGGGGACAAAGGCATTAAATGCCCGTCTGCGTCGCCCAAACAGTGCAAAAAGGGACCGTCAGGGACGCCACCGCTCGCCACGATGGCAATCTTTGTCAGCGTCGCTTGCCACTGCGCACCGCTGGCTGCACAGCCTCTTGCCACGCGTGCCTGGAAAGGTCCCAGGGCGACACGTTGGTGGATGTGCTGGAGCGCGAGTACAGAGTGGTAGTTTGCCGCGGCAAGTGCCTTGCCGCGGTCGTTGTCTTGTCGCGTCCGGAAGCTTGTCGCTCACTGGGCCTTGCCGGGACGCGTGGCGTGTCGCGGCAAGTTCCTTGAGATGCCTTGGTTGGCCTTCCCGGCAAGCTCCTCATGCCGGGGCCTTGTCTCCTTGGCTTGAATATTTTGTTCTTGAATGGCTCCAAAGGAACCACGGAGGACCTTGGCGGTCACCCGGCAAGCCTTGCCGCGGGGTGCTGCAACTGCCCGTGCACAAGTTCGGGATACTAGGGTACCCCTACTCTAGTACACCGACATAGAGCAAATGCCAATTGATGTAGGTGACAAAGATCCTTCGGGAGCTATACAAGACTTGTCTATTAGCAAGATTCGCCCAAGGGAGGTGAAGGAGAGTACCTCTTCTGTCCAAGTGGAAGCCTCAACTTCACGCCAAGGTGAACCCCAAGTTGACTTGGAGGCATCCACAAGTGGGACACATCAAGATGATCAAAACGAGGATGTACAACAAGATGAACCTCGACGACCTCCTTCTCCACCTTCATGGGAGAACAACAATGCCAACAACAATGAAGAAAGACAAGAGAAGAGCAAGACAATGAAGAGGATGTTCCACCCCAGCCCAAACAAAATATCTCACGAGTTCGAGCAAGAGTCTCAGGAGATCATCCCGTTGAACAAATCCTTGATGATATTCAAACCGGGAGAATTACTCGCTCTAAAACTTGTTTGGCTAACTTTTGTGAACATTACTCATTCATCTCTAGTATTGAACCTTTGAAGGTTGAAGATGCTCTTGATGATTCGGCTTGGGTGAACACCATGCATGAAGAGTTACACAATTTCGAGAGGAACCAAGTGTGGACGTTGGTTGAAAAGCCCGATGAGAAGCCCAATGTCATTGGAACCAAATGGATGTTTAAGAATAAGCAAGATGAAGATGGACAAGTTGTTCGCAACAAGGCTCTTCTCGTCGCTCAAGGATACACTCAAGTCGAAGGTATGGATTATGGTGAGACTTACGCCCACGTTGCTAGACTTGAGTCCATTTTGCATCCTACTTGCTTATGCCAATCATCATGCTATCATTTTATACCAAATGGACATCAAAAGTGCTTTTCTTAATGGTGAAATTGAGGAGGAAGTTTATGTTAAACAACCTCCTAGTTTTGTTAATCCCAAGAAACCCAATCATGTTTATAAACTCCACAAAGCTCTTTATGGTCTTAAACAAGCTCCTAGAGCGTGGTATAAATTCTTGACTAAGTTTCTTATTGAAAAAGGCTTTGATGATATCATATTTGGTTCGACTAACCCTCATTTTAGTGAAAAGCTTGGAAGGCTAATGTTGGAGAAGTTTGAGATGTCTATGATGAGTGAACTCAAGTTCTTTCTTGGTTTGTAGATCAAGAAAACTAAGGAGGGTGCCTTTGTCTCTGAAACAATGTACACCAAGGAGTTGTTCAAGAAGTTCAACATGCAAGAATGGAAAGGTATGAGTACCCCCATGCCTACTACTGGACATCTTGACTTGACAAAGGATGGCGAACTGGTTGACCAAAAGGTTTACCGCTCTATGATTGATTCATTGTTATATCTATGTGCCTCCCGTCCCGATATTATTCTAAGTGTGTGCATGTGTGCCCGATATCAAGTGCCCCCCAGAGAATGTCATCTTCAGGCTATGAAAAGGATAGTCAGATACTTAATTCACACACCAAACTTTGGCATTTGGTATCCTAAGAGGTCTTTTTTTGATCTTGTTGGCTACTCTGATTCGGACTATGCCGGTGAGAAGGTTGATATAAAGTCCAATTCGGGTACTTGTCAATTTCTTGGTAGATCTCTTGTGTCTTGGTCCTCCAAGAAACAAAACTCGGTATCCTTATCCACCGCCAAAGTGGAATACATTGTCGTCGGTTCATGTTGTGCTCAATTGCTTTGGATGACCCAAACTCTTAAAGACTATGGGATGTATGTGAAACATGTTCCATTGCTTTGTGCCAATGAGAGTGCTATTAAGATTGCTCATAATCCCGTGCAACATTCTTGAACTAAGCATATTGAAGTTCGTCATCATTTCATTCGAGATCATGTTGCTAAGGGAGATATCAAACTTAAGCATGTTCATACCAATAAGCAATTGGCGGATATATTCACCAAACCGCTTGATGAGAAAGTGTTTTGCCATTTGAGAGGTGGATTGAACATCATTGATGCCTCAAATTTGGAGTAGAAACTCCATGTGGATGCATGCAAGGCATGCGTCTTTCTATGATTAATCCTTGATATTTCTCTTACGATGATGATCATATATCTTGGATATACTTGCACTCTTGCATGCTATCTAACCCTTGTAGGTACTTGGATAAGCCCAATTATATGAGATTGCAACTCAATCACATTCTAAGCAATCTCTACATCTCCAAGTCTCTACAATATGGTGGTTGAAGACAAGGAAGAATGAATCCTTTCAATATATCCTTTGACAACTTCTATATATCAGATTTCATTTGGTATCAAATTTCATGATTTTCATTTTGGGTACACAAGTGCTCTTCCTTGCAAAACTAAACCATGTAGGAAGATGAACTCCAACTACAAGCAGTGCTCCCAACTCTTGATGAACTACATCAACCTTGAGCACCCTACACAAGTTCAACTACATGATCAAGATCACCACCACCAAGGTATGTCATTCCATCTTAGAGAAGCTTTACCCCAAGACATGGGTAAAAGCAGCTCAATAAGATGTGAATACATCAAAATGCTTAAACGAAAATGGCAACCCTGTTTTGAGCTTAAAGGATGAGCATGACCTATGATCAAGTGTCTTCACTTGACTCCAAAAGTCAATATTCTCTAACATAGGTGACTTTGTCGCCGACCAATTCTAGATGAAGTTTTCCAGTGTTTCTCTGTGTTCTTGCATTTGTCTCTTGCATGTTTGTTTTCCCTTTTTAAACAAAAACAAACTTCATCTAGATTTCATTTCTTCTCTTTGTCATTTTGTGCATTCCTTGCACATAATTCATTACAAATCCTTAGTTAATTCCTTGCAAATCTTTGTGAGGACCTATTTGCTAGTGAGCTGAGATGACAAAATCCTTTCTCTGTGAGGAACTCGGCCACACCGATCTTTTCTTTTCAGCTAGACTGAAACAATTCGGTGCCACCGAAGAAAAGGGCTTGGTGTTACCAATTTCACCACAATGGAAACATTTTGCCATTTGCATCCTCCTTTTTAAATCCAGCTCCACTCGATGATTCTTATCCTCTACCAGCATCACATTTTTCATGCTACTTAGTCATGTGACTAAAGGACCAAACCTATTTGACTCACGCTCCTGAAGAACCCTTCTTGGAAATTGATGTCAAAGGGGGAGAGAGAGATCACATCAAAGCTTAATCACAAAAGGGAGAGAGAGACCCTATGGGAAAGAAAGACCTCTTAATCTTTCCAGATGCTTGGTAAACAAAGAGGAGAGAAGCCACGTGTCTTTTAGAGGGGAAAGACATGTTAGTTGAAGATATTTCTTTGTGCCTTTGCTCTGGTTTTCATTTGCTTTCCATTTGCTATTACCCTATCTTCTCCCATTATCCAATGTCAGATTCAGGGTGGAAGAGATATAAGGTAATAAAATCTTTGGGTTCATTGCATACCTTTATTCTTGGGGACATGTCAATATCCAACTAGAGTACTAAGTACTCACTCTCTACATGTCATCCCAGTCTTGGTACTCTTGTGGTTTCTCATTCTTGCTCTGACTAGTAGATGTTCCTGTGTTGTCTAACCCTGTTTTCTCAGGTTCATCTCTTTCAAAGTTAGCTCAAGACCACAAGGTAACTATATGCATCACACTCATGTTCATGAGGATCTCTTCCTGATGTATATATTGTTTGCAAGAAGGACTCATGAACTTGTAAGTACATTCTCTTCATTTCACATCATTTGCTCTGATGCATATAGCCAAGATACATGTAACTCATTGCTTGTTCTGACATGTTTATGCTTTCATATACTCTTATGATCTATCTTCACATGATTGCATACATGTAGGGGGGCCTAATGCATGTTGCATGTTATTCCAAAGCTTTACTTGTTATACTTCATATCCTTATCTAAAGCTTTGATGTATGTTGTCATCAATTACCAAAAAGGGGGAGATTAAAAGAGCAAGTGCTCCCTGGGTGATTTTGGTAATTAATGTCAACATATCTCTTGTTGGACGAATACTTCTATCTAGTATATTTTAGATGAGTTCAACATTGGAGTGGCAGGACAAGAGGATGTGGAACCCCTCCAAGATGGTAAGGACAAACATTGGCAAAAGCTCAGGACTCTACATTTTCATTTTAGTGATCCAAGATCACATTGAGTCCATAGGAAAGCCAATACTACTAAAAGGGGATGAGGTGTTGCTTAATGGCTTGCTTGCTCAAATTGCTTAGTGATATGCTCCGGAGCCCTCAACCACTTTCTCATTTCCACATATGTCCCAAACCTAAAGTCAAACTCGGCCCCACCGATTTGATCTATCTGGCGCCATTGAGTTCACTTGACATAGCCATATCTCCAAACCCTAATCAGTTTGATCTCACCGATGGGATCTCGGTCTCATCGAGATAGCCTTCCAAACTCTTTGTTACTTTTTGCAGTTATTTCGGTCTCACCAACATACGCAGTCGGTCCCATCGAGTTTGCTTGACCAAGTCTCTATTTGCTTATTGCTGAAACCGGTCTTACCGAGTTCACGCAATCGGTCTCACCGATATGAGATTTTGCCCTAACCCTAGCACATCGGTCCCACCGAGTTGACCTTGTCGGTCCCACCGAAAACTCTAACGTTCATATTTTCAACCATATCGTCCGACCGAGTTTCACTATTCGGTCCCATCGAGTTTGGAAGATTGTGTGTAACTACTAGATTTTGTGCTTAGGCTGTATATACCCCTCCACCCCCTTCTCCATCAGTGAGAAAGCCATCAGAATGTGCGTACACTTCCACTACTCATTTTCTGAGAGAGAACCACCTACTCATGTGTTGAGACCAATACATTTCAATCCAACCACAAGAATATTGATCTCTAGCCTTCCCCAAGTTGCATTCCACTCAAATCATCTTTCCACCATGGCCAAATCTATGAGAGAGAGAGAGAGAGTTGAGTGTTGGGGAGACTATCATTTGAAGCACAAGAGCAAGGAGTTCATCATCAACACACCATCTATTACCTTTTAGAGAGTGGTGTCTCCTAGATTGGTTAGGTGTCACTTGGGATCCTCCATCAAGATTGTGGAATCGAACCAAGGAGTTTGTAAGGGCAAGGAGATCGCCTACTTTATGAAGATCTACCCTAGTGAGGCAAGTCCTTCATGGGCGATGGCCATGGTAGGATAGACAAGGTTGCTTCTTCGTGGATCCTTCGTGGGTGGAGCCCTCCATGGACTCGCGCAACCGTTACCCTTTGTGGGTTGAAGTCTCCACCAATTTGGATGTACGATAGCACCATCTATTGGAACCACACCAAAACTCTCCGTGTCTCCAATTGCGTTTGCACACTTCAATCCCATCCCTTTACTTTCTTGCAAGTTGCATACTTTACTTTCTGCTGCTCATACACTCTTTGCATGCTTGCTTGAATTGTATTGTGAATGCTTGAAATTGTGTTAATTTGCAACCTCAACTTGAAAATCGTAAAAACTGATATCTTTACTTCTTGAGGGTCTAATCACTCCCCCTCTAGACACCTCTTCTCGATCCTTTCAGTTCTTCTCTACGTGCATGACATCGATGTAGTGATGTACACATAGAATCTCCCAGTAAGGAAAATTCCAGAACACCGGTTTCTTCTTAAACACTTGACCCTTAGGTGTTTGTTTTACCATCAAAGCGTGATTCTTGCCAAGCACAACATTAATTTGTTTAGCCATGTTGTGGACCACCTCCCCATCATAGGGTCTTGGGCCCACTCCTACCTCTGCCATACAATCAAATTCAGCTTTCATCTTTCGGTATGGATGATTTTTCTGTAAGAACCTACGATGACGCAAATACATGGTTTTGCGCGAGTTGTGAAGTCTTCTACTAGCTGTCCTATCCATGCATGTGACACCCTACATCTCCCTTTGTTTTCTGCCCAGATGTGTTGCCTAATGTCGGCGTGTCTTTAATGGTGTGCACTAGCATCACATGTAGATCGAAAATCTCCTTTCTGTAAGCATCAGAACATTTTCCAGCAGGTGCATCTATCCACATTGTCAACAGTTCTTCTACCAGTAGATGAAAGTAAATGTCGATGTCATTTCCAGGTTGCCACGGGCCTTGGATAATCATTGACATCATAATGTATTTTTTCTTCATACACAACCAAGGAGCTAGGTTATATATTCATAGAAGCACCGACCATGTGCTGTGATTGGTGCTCATATCGCCAAAAGGATTCATCCTGTTAGTACACTCCCCGAGCTTTATACTTCTAGGACCCTTGCAATTCCCACTGAGCCCCATCTTTTGGGTGCCTCATATACTTATCCGCAATTCTCTCATCATGATGCCACCGCAACATCTTTGCCTCTCTAGGGTTTGCAAACAAACGCCTCAACCTTGGAATTAAAGGCAAGTACCAAACAACCTTGAACGGGATTCCCATCTTGATCTCGTCGTCCAATTTATACTTGTCCTTTGCTCTCCTGCGCTTGTATCATGCATGCTTGCATTGGGGACATGCACGCAAATCTTTGTACTCACCACAGTACAATATACAATCATTCACACAAGCGTGTATCTTCTGTACTTCAAGTTCCAATGGGAAAACAATTTTCTTTGCTTCATTAGTGCTTCTAGGGAGCACATTATCTTCTGGAAGAATTTCTTTGAAAAGACCTAACATCTCTCTGGAGCCCTTGTTTGATAGACCGTTTGCTGCTTTAAGTCTGGGAAGCACCAGGGTGGCACTCAACCTGTAATATTTCTTTTTGCAACCTGGATACAATTCTTTCTTAGAGTCTGCATCAATGGTTGGCAGATCCTTGTACCCAATCATATCCTTTTTTGGGCCATTGAAATCTGCAATCATAGCAGCAAAATCTGGCATATCAAGATTGTCATCATCTGCATCGACGTCTTGGTTTTCCAGTGGGTGTTTCGGCTTTCAGGTGTTCCATTGGTAACTTGCCGCCTCTGCCACGATGTTAGATTCAACATCCATGTGATACTAATCGGGGTTTGGTATCTCGTATCCCTGGGTATCTTCATCCATGACCTCCTCTTCACCATGTCTGGTCCAACGTGTGTATCCATCCATGAATCCGCGAGAGATTAAATGCCACTGGACATCTGCAACTTCATGTGACTTTGTATTGGCACAATCAGTACATGGACACAGGATGTAATCCACATCACCAATTCTCCTCTTTGTATTTTTAGCCAAATTCATGAACTCTATCATGCCACTGATAAAATCTGCGGTTTTCTGATTCTTCATCCATTGAGATCGTTCCATCTGCACCACACGAATGGTAACTAAAAAGAAAAAACAACATCAATACATGGATTAACTGATGCCCAATGATGCGTGCATAAATCACAAGGCTTTATTTTCATAATTACCAAGGGTGCTCCATATTGTTATCCGGATGTGCAATGACAAAAATTAATGGCCAGTTAATTTGCACGCAGAGTACTAGTACAACACTACCCTTAGGTATTGAATACCTTAATTAAGCCACTCACAAAAAGAATACCTTAATTAATTAGCCGCGCGGTGACCTCCACCCAGCAGAAAAAGAAGCACAATGCGGTGGCACACCGATACAGCAGGGCTGAGGAGCAAAGCTTAGTGCGGCTGCCGCCTGAAGTTCGACCTCCACTATCCCGCCATCGACCGCGATGGATGTGCTTGAATCACGCCGCCGCCGATCTCGACGGTTGAGCTCCTCCTATCTCTGTCCGTAGACCGAGGATTGACCTCCTATGATGATGCCACCGCCCACCGCCCAAGGATTGACCTCTTCACCGCTAGCCGCTGCATAGGCCGCCGCCACCATCTCCATATGTAGACCGACAATTTTTTTTACGGATATCCGCAGAGTGGCTGTTTACACGGTATCACTGTAACTCAATTGTATGTATAGGGTAGTACATCACATACGGTTATGTAACGGCAACCGTGTCTCACCTACATTGTCATCTCACATGGTTTGGTGCGGAAATCGTGTGTGACGTTGTAATACTAACACAAACGACATGTATAAGGGCCAGTTCTTTTGCTAGCTTTTTGGGGCTTCCTGAATAAGCTGCCCCTACCCAGCTTACTCTAGAAGCCCAACCAAAATTTTCTATTTAGAAGCCTACTAGTCAAGTCGTAACTACTAGGCTTCTAAAATAAATAAATTTGTTTAGGCTTCTAGAATAAACTATGTAGGGGCAGCTTATTGCAGCTTATTCTAGAAGCCACCAAAAGAACTGGCCCTAAACAATGTGTCGTATACTCCAACATATAGTGCCATAAGTAGTTCCTGACTGTTAGCTTATCCCCACAGTTTCCCTATTTTCCTCAAATCCCTACATAGCCTCAAATTCCATCGCGTGGAACTGACATTGGGCGAATGCCAACGAGTGGTGTTGATGGTTTCGGTGTGGCTGCTCCTGCTCGTATCGTCACCACGACAGCGGTCACCACCGAGCACTTTCCTAAGGTCATTAGAAGGCAGGTGTACTACGGATCCGAATTTCCCTATCAGGTTCCAATCTATCCCGATCCTTTTTAGCATGTCTAAAGTAGCTCCTTGCTGAATCCGTCTTGAATGAACACCCCCCCCCAGGAAAGCGATCTGCCGACGAACCCAAAGCATGAAGTATCAAAACCTGAGTTGTGTGCAAGGGAACACTCCCGCTCGATGTGTATGCACCGAGGGATTAGACATTGGCAGGCGGTTTCTCAGTTGCACCTTAGAGGTTAGTGCTAAGTTCATCATTTTACTTGAGTTAATGCCACCACTCATCCTGAATACTATTTACCATCGGCAGGGACATGAGGCTTGTGCCTTTGTTAACTGGCTGGATGAAGAATGGCATGGCAGGGATCAGAGTGTTATCACCAAGCTCGCAGAAGATAACGTAATGCTGAAGAAGAAATTGGCTGATCTGGAATGTACAATCAGTACGACGAAGCAAGAAAGAATCAATCACATGCAACAGATGAAAGAAAGAGACAAGAAGGAACTAGCATGTGTAGTTGTGGTTGTCACATTAGCCATGTTCTATGCACTGTTTGCAATGATGATTAGGGGTTTTGTTTGACAGTATTGCTAAAGCACATCTATCTTTTCCTTTCTAGTTTGATTATTACTCGCTTTATCAATAAGAAGAGCTCAGTGTATTGCTTGCCAACTGTCCTACTCCGTTCTTACCGGTACCGGTGCATAATCCCAAAACTCGTTCCTTGTTTTTGTCCTGAAAAAGGAAACCAGCTAAATAGCCAATAGGAGTCCTGCGCAACCCCGGGAATCTGGAGCGACTAGGTACAAATACTTGCAGTTGATTATATCAGCGGTTAGATAATACGTCAAACCCCACTTCAATTACCCCCCCCCTCCCCCGGCACAAAAAAAACCCTTCTTCAATTGGCAGTTCCTCTTCTCTGCATACCCCGCTTAAGTGTCCACCATCTTCATCGTCCCCGGCAGGCTGTGCTACACACTGGCACACATTCTGCATCCTTGTCGAGCGACAGCAAGGATGATAGTTCGGCCAGCAGTCTGGCACCCAATGATAGGTCAACACCGGAATCATCCCGCTCGTCTTCCATGAGTCCGGCATCGAGCCAGACCTTGATTAGATCCGGTTCATGGAAGGGACGCCACCTTCGAAGTCGTTAGACGACAACCAGACGGACGAGGAGCTGTCGGAGGACAAAGAAGAGGATGACAATGATGATGAGGAGGAATGGTCAAACGAGCAGGAGGACGACAATGACAACAACGACAATGATGATGGCGGCGGCGAGGAAAAGACAACGGTCACCGACAAGAAGCGTCCGCGCCAAGACGATGTCACAGGGCCATCTAACAACAAAAACAAGAAGAAGAAGGACTAAATTAAGCAAACTGTATATATCTTTGTTTATCCTGTCAATCTCATCGCAGACGGTTAGTAATATGTATTCGACAGGGATCTTCTACATTATCGCCCACAGGTTGGTTTGTTGAATTGTGTGCCCCGACGAGCACACAATTCACAAAAAGACCGTATGTGTCGTGGAATTGTAATGGCAGATGCCCTAGCATGAGCACTTAGGTGTGGAGCCATTGCAACATAGTTACCTTGAAGGGGTTAAAACGGGACAAGGGACATAGAGAGTTTTACCCAGGTTCAGACCCGCGCAATGAGGTAAAGGCCAACTCCTGCTTTAGGTTGTATTGCTTGGGTCTCAATTACCAGGGAGCGAATACGCTTGACCTAGTTCTCGACTTGTTATTTTCTTGCCCTAACCCGCTGCCGGGTCACCCCTTTATATACACAGGCTGATGCCCGACGGCTTACAGAGTCCCGGCCGGCTCATACACAACGTGTCCGGCTCGGTGATAGAACTAATCTTTCCTTAACATACAAGTTAAACATATGGCGGTTCATATCCGTGGGCCTCAAGTCTCCTTCGGGTCTTGGGCCTTCATTAAGCTTGCTTCATGAACCGCCATCTTTACATCTTCTTGGGCCTTCTTATTATGAACCGCTAGTGGTATGACCCGCCCCCTCCCGGGCGGGTCATATCCAATAGTTATATCCCCAACATTAGGCCACAGGTTGATGTGAACTTGTTCATATCAATCTTCAATACCTGACTTAGAAAAAATCCTTCACCATCAGTCCTTATGAAATCTTGTAACCCGCCGTGACGTCAGCTCATAGAATTGTGCTAAACCGCCATGACATTATCTCGCACTAATATCACACGAAGCCCAAATTTCCATATACCTTCACCTTTAATGAACCTCCAAAAATCGAGCCATCTATGTTGTCACAATCATTTTTCAGCCTCCTCAATTCCTGCACATGCCATCTATCCACTGCCTTATAAATAGGGACATGGATCCTTTTCATTCCCCCCCCCCCTTGCCTTCTCATCTTCGTCCTCTTCCTCAAAATGCCTCAAGTGCTCGAGCTCTACCGCCATCGTCGACCTTCATTCATTGCACCAACTCTGGCCACTTCATCAACCTGAATGCACCAGAAACACCGCCGTGCACCTCCGCTGTTCAAAAGCCTTGGCAAGCTTCCTCTTTCCTCACCATAGATCTCCATTAGGGTTTGCTCGAGTTCTTCGGAGTTCATCTCCATTCCTTTGTTCCTCCCTATCTCTTTGTAGTTTTTGATCTAAGTTTAGTACTCACGTTGTGCGGCATCAGTTTAGCACTCATTTTTGATACTTGAACGCCTCCCCTCCGTAAGAGATCTCGTCTGAGCACGTGAATTGTTCTGCTGTCGCTACTTAGGTTTAGAATTTTTCTTCATTATCTGAACTGATGTAGATCCAAAATTATAGCACCGATCTGTGAAACTATTTGTCCAGCACTTGGCAATTCTTCACTCACATATCTGAAAACTGATAGCTGTGTGGGCGGCTTAACTGATAAACCATAAGCCGCCAGGTACCATTAGTCCCCTCTTAAGCTGCCAATAGATTGCTTTGCATATCTTCAACACTATCGTCCAGTTTAACACACTGCATCTTTATAGTCCTTCAACACTATCAGTTGCTTTGAACCAATGGCCGGCTTAACAACATAATCTTAAACTGGAAAAAATTTCTTTTCAGATCATCACCAACAATGACTAAGACCTTCACTTCATGCAACTGGGTAGCATCCCGGGTCACTGAGGAAGATTTGAACAATTTTGTTGAAACTGTCGTCTTAGCCAAGAAGTCCACTGGAGGGTCCCAGGCACCGAAAATCCTCTGGTGCCCAAGGAAGGAGAAGTAATCGTTTATCATGACCATACGATCCGGGGGTTTGACCCGCCCGGCTAAAAAATCTTTTGAAACGTGCTACAATTCTTCCAACTTCATCCTCAAGACATTGGTCCCAATTCTGTCTCCAACACTTGAAACTTCCAAGTATTTTGCGAAGCTTATCTTCAGGAGGAAACCACTGTCGAACTGTTCAGGGAATTTTATTATTTGAACCAGCAGACGGAGTTCACCAACTGGCCCACCTTGGAACTAGGCGGTGTTTTAATTCAGAAACAGAAAGAGGCCACCTTCCCATATGCCAAGCCGCCTAGTTATCCCAAGGACTGGAACCAGATTTGGTTCTATTGCCAAGATTCATCTCCAGAGGGTGCGAATCCAGTGTCAGGTTACCGTGAACACTGGCTCAGCAACACACATCAGCTCCCACAACAGATCAGCACAAAGGAATGGGCCAAGTATGCGCCCATTTTCTCAAACATCAGAGCCTTCATGGCTAACGGCTTAACCCGCATCGACCTTGTTTGGTGCTGGGTCTCCTGGAGGATTCTTCCCTTAAGCCGCCGACCCGGCTTAATGTGCGAGTACACTGGCGATTTGAAAGATCCACAACGCCACTACGAAACCCAATTATCTGATGCATAAGTCAATGAAGCGACCAAGGCTTTGTTGAATGAAAGCTGGGCAGAGTGTAGTGAAACCAAACTTAGTCCTTTCTGCACCTTCAACCAGCCGCCAGATGTAAGTTTCGCACATACTTTTTCAGTTGAATCATGTTTTCATTAACACTGTCCTCTTATAATCATCTGACTTCCACAGGCCAATTCTCCTTTTTGGAAGAAGAAGCTGCAAGACAAGCCGGCCAAGCAGACCCGAACCAAGACCAAGGTTAACAAAAAGCCTGCCAAGAAGAAGACGGACCCCTCCAAGTTACTGAACTTGGATGACGATGGTGATGATGATGAGTCAGAGGTAGAACTTGATTCTCTTGGCTCATTTTTTGTACATCTCGTTGACAATCACTATTATCAGGATGAAGCGGAAGCCAGCCGTGTGGGTGAGGAAGAGGTAATTGTTCTTTCCTCCGGCTCAGAATGTCTGCCAAAACAGAAAACTTGACAAGCAAGTTGGAAAGTAAGGTTTTCTCATCCTTTGGCTTATTTGGATCCCAACTTTATTTTGAAGAAGCAGCAACATGATGCTCGCCCCACAACCCGGAACAGTGGAGGCGGTATTCTTTCCTCTGGCTTATCAAACACTCCAGCTCCCCGCAAGCGTCGTCCAGAGGTCTAAACAATTTCCGACTTAACTTATCCCAAGGCGGGTGTTTTTTGACAACCTCTTAATCCTTCCGACTCAAATTATCAGGGAACATATCAATCCTCTTCTGACAACTCAAGGGGAACTCGTGTCCCAGCCTTCAAACCCGTGCCTGGGCAAGACTGTTAAGTCTCTTCTTTCAATTATGTACTCAATTGTTGTGTTAACCTCGTATTGTGTTTCATTCACAGAGCTATGGCAAAGCCCAGCAAGAAAATGAAGGTAACAAAAACGACCGACAAACCTTCTGAACCGGAAAAGTAGTCAACACGCACCTCCTTCAACGTCCCTGAAGCCACAACTGATGAGCCGCCATTGGAAGAGCACAACATTATCATAGACCAAATGGACATTGATCCAGCCACCAAGAAGCCGCCAAGCCCCATTAAGCCGCCAAGCCCCATCAACCCTACTGCAGAAAAGGCTAATGATGTCACCATCACTGGGCTTGGTTATACAGCGCCAGGCAATCCCACTGTCTTGTCAAAGCACATCACCAAAGACGAAATTTTTGTTGCTGAGAAAGGCAAGTGGTCAGTCAATTTAGAGAGTTATGCCCACTTCAGTGCTCAAGAGATCCACTCTGGGTACTTGAACCATCTTCATACAAGCTGTGACTTTGAAGCTGGCTTAGTCAACTTGATGAAGGAGCATTTTGAGGTAAACATTACATCCCTCTTCATATGAATATACCTATATCAGCCACCAAGTTTACAGGATATGATAGAATTGAATGTACTGTAGACTTTCGATAACCTTGTTGATCATATTTAGTAGCCCCCAGGGGCCGACTTATACCTTCAACATAAGTTGGGACTTCAAATAGTAATCCTTCAACTTTGCATGTGTAGCCCCCAAGGGCCAGCTTAAACTTTCAAGATAAGCCAGGACTTCAAATAGTAATGATTCAATTTTGCACCTGTAACCCCCAAGGGACGGCTTAAACCAGCAAGATCAATCGGGTCTCATTATCATATTTGTCCATAAAATTCAATCATATAGCCCCCATGAATCGGCTATAGTTACTATAATGCAGTAGGGTCATCATAAAATTGTCTTCAAAAAAGAGCAATGTGCATTAGCCCCCAAGTGCCAAGTGAAATACTTGTATTGTGCTTGGGACTTTTAAATAAGATGATTGCAACTCCGCCTATTGTTTATATCCTGCAGGCTAAACTTGATGTCAAAGAATCCCAAGTCGTCGATCTTCAAGAAAATATAAAGTCTCAGCAATCTGAGACCTCCAAGGCCACAGCAGATTTGACCACCGCCTTGGAAGATTTGGAAAAGCTGAAGAAGAACTTCAAGACTGACCAGGGAGGTTGGGAGACAGAGAAAATAGCTCTGTTGAAAAGAGCCGAGGAAGCAGAAACAACTCTTAAGCCAGTGGTTGAAGAGCTTGCCGGTTTAACACATCAAGTAAGTGTCATGACTGCTACCATCTTCGGTAATTTCATCTCAATTTGTTACTACCAATGCATTGTAATACTCATTCATCCGGCTTACAGATTTACTTGGTACTTCAAGCTCTAGAATCACGCATCTTGGCTCAGACATGCACAAGAAGTTGAAAGCCGCCTATACTCTGATAGAGCAATTGTACACTGGTACGCAACAATCTATCTCTGTTGTCTCGCACAAAAAACAACCGCCAACACTCATCAAGGACATGCCAGAGAAGTTATCTGTGCTGTCACAACGAGTTGAAGAGCTGAAGAAATCAGTTGCTAGAGCTGGTGCAATTACCGCGCAAACCCGGGCTAAAGCATGGCAAGCAGATCTTGACCTGGAAGACTTGGCCATTGGCTGCCCCAGCATCAAGGAGGACGGCTCTCCCTTCAACGCTGATGATTTTGCGGCGATAGCAAGAGAAATGCGCCTGCTAGCAAGCAAACTAGCTAAGGACACCAACCTGTCACATTATTAGGCAGTTTATGATGCTGACAACAAGGTCAAAGCGCCGATCCATGAATCCCAGGACCTTACTCCTCCAATTCGTAAGTACACTTTTGCCCCTGATATTGACCCGTCAACACTTATTAGTGACGAGGCTGTATTCAAGGCATTGACTGGGATCAACTGGGCAACCTCTGACTTCCAGCCAATGGGTGAATAGGAGGACGATGAACCGGTGCTAGATGACCCGGAACCCTCAACTCGTCAAGGCCAAGATCAGTAAACTGCAAGCCAACTTAGCATCTGTCAGTTGAGATAGGTTACCAAAACACTTATTATTTTGGGCCGTCTCTTGCCTTGTAATAGGCTAGCTGGAAAACAATTATCTGTCATGCCATCGTGCGTGTTGATCTGCATAACACTTATGGGTTGTTTTGATCTTATTTGATGTTCCACTGTTTATGCTCATCATCATTAACAACTTTGCTGATCATGTTGTCATAAACCCTGCATACAAACAGAGCACAAGTGCCTTGGCGGTTTACCCCAAGGCGGGTCATAATACCCCATAAAAACCACTAGTGACTGCATCGTCCATAACCAGGGCCGGTTTATCAAAATCTCATATAATCATAATTAAATAAATATCATACCTGTGATACTTATGTGTATTGTCGACTTACCATCCCATATGTAGTAAGGGTAACAACCCAGACTCAGAGTGCAGCGCCCTGTGCAATATATTCATACTGCCGGCTTACAACGCCATAGACAACAAAGGGTTTCATCCCAAATCTTATCATCCAAAACCAGGCCGGGTGAACAAACAACCAGATATTATCAAATAAAGATCAAGGCATCATGGCCTGAATCATGTTTTAACCATATATCAATATGGTACAAACAGAAATCACCAAAAAAGATTCAAAGGCAATAGAAAACAGAAGACCAAGGCATTGTAAGGCTGCCAAGCCTCAACATCAAGTGCTATTCAAGGGCTACACAACCAATGAGTTATTCCTTAATTCAAACCTGTAAGCCGGGCCTCACATGACCAATCACCGTTTTCACTTTGACAAGTTCAGGGTCTCTATAAGATAGACTGTCAAGAGTACGGTGAGTCATTCCAGGATTACCTGGTCGGAGTGGCAAGCATACAAAGGCAGGATAACCCGGATTTTTGGTGAATACAGCTGGCATGCAAGCCTATTACGAGGGACAACAAAGCTTTGTTCTGTTAACAAGGAGCCCCCAAGTAATATTTTTATCCAGGTGTAAGCCCGCAAGTATTTTGTAATCAAGGCATACAAGCCGAATCAAAAGGGTAGTCATAGCTATGCTCAATGAGCAGGAAGCCCCCAAGTGACCTTATGAAGTAACAATAAAGACTCAGATTCTCAGAAATGGAACGACAGAGGCCTTGAATCATCAGGGATGCCGGCTTTATTATACTAATCATAATATATACATTGGTAAAATATGTACATCACAAGAGCCGGTGGTTCAGGTGTAATAAGGCCGAAGATGAGCAATATTCCATAGCCGATGGGTCTCCTCCTCCAACGTGCGTGAGTCCTTGTGGTCTTGAACATCGATAAGGTAGTATGACCCGTTGTTTAGATTTTTGCTGACCACAAAGGGCCTTTCCCAAGGTGGGGATAACTTGTGCATGTTAGTTTGATCCTGGATGAGCCGGAGCACCAAATCTCCTTCTTGAAAGGTTCTGGTTTTAACCTGGCGACTGTGATAACGACACAGATCTTGCTGCTGAATCACCGAATGAGGCGCCGCAAGGTCACGCTCTTCATCCAAAAGGTCAACAACATCCCGACATTCTTTCTCATTATCAGCTTTTAGATAAGCCACCACACGGGGCGAGTCATGACATATATCACTAGGGAGAACCGCCTCTGCTCCGTAAACCATGAAGAAAGGCATGTAACCCGTAGATCTGTTGGGGGTGGTATTGATACTCCAAAGCACTAAGGGAAATTCTTCCACCCAACAACCTGGCGTACTCTGCAAAGGAACCATAACCCGAGTTTTGATACCTCTCAAGATTTCTTTATTGGCTCTTTCAGCTGGACAATTAGACTAGCAGTGAGCCACCGACGCTACATCAAGACGGATATGCTCTTGTTGACAGAACTCTTTCATTGCACCCTTAGATAGATTAGTACCATTATCATTAATGATACTATGAGGGTAACCAAAACGAAAGATCACATTTTTGATGAACTGAACTGCCATCGCTGCATCACATTTGCTGACCGGCTTAGCTTCTGTGGGATTTCGGATTTCGCAAACCCTTGAGAGGTTCAAACTCTGGAGTACGTGCGGAGATCTCAACCTACCCAGCCTGCCTACTCGTGATCCTCACAGCCTAGCGCGTCGAGCTCAAAGGGACAGAGAGACACAACAGTTTATCCTGGTTCGGGCCACCTTGCGGTGTAATACCCTACTCCATCTTTGTGGTGGATTGCCTTAAGGGGCTGAGGATGAAATAGTACACTGGATGAACAGCCTCAGAAGGTGAGGTGTTCTTGAGCTCGGGTGAGCTGGTGAAGGAGGAATGGCTTTTCTCTGTCCAGACCCCCTTCTATGGTGGTGGCTAAGTCCTATTTATGGTGGCCTTGGTCCTCTTCCCAAATGTTGGCGGGAAGGGATCCCACAATGGCCGAATCTCAAGGGGAACAAGAAGTACATCCTATCCTGACTAAAGTGGTCTTCGCCTACAAAAGCTTCTGGTCATGACGCTGCGGTGGGCTCGGCGATGACCTCCGTCCCGTCGTCCTGGCGGTCTTGGTCTTGTTGCACCAGAATGGAAACCTTTGGCTGATTCCTTGGGACTCCATGCCTGCTGCTTGCCTCCTTTGCACCACAGAGGAAATTGGTACTCTCCGCGCGCTGGCGCCCTCCTAGCCTTGGTCCTCATGGCCCACGTCAGCTGAGCCTCGTGAGGTGCACCTTGCATAGAAGTCTCCGCTCCTCGGGAGCCAGCCTGAGGAGGCCGATCCGCTTGGAGGTCTTGGCGTCGCCAGCCTCGCGAGGCTTGGCCCCTCGCGAGGGTCTTGAGTTGTTGATGCTAAAGTTGGGCCGTGATTGAGCCACAAAGTGGGACGCTGGCAGGCAAGTCTGGGTACCCCCATATCCAGAACGCCGACAACTTCCACCCATTTTGTAAACTTGTCAACAGCTACCAAGAGATGCATCTTTTTGTCCTTGGACCTTTTAAAAGTCCCAACCATATCCAGCCCCCAGACTGCAAATGGCCAAGTAATTGGAATCATCCTCCATTCTTGCGCCGGCACAGGAGCTCGTCTTGAAAAAATTTGACAGCCATCACACTTACTGGCCAGGTCTTCCGCATCAACATGAGCCATCAGCCAATAAAAACCATGACGAAAAGCTTTAGCAACACTCCTTCATGATGACCGCAATCTCCTTCATGAATCTCGCTTAGAATTTCATGGCCCTCCTCGGGAGAAATGCATCATTGAAACACTCCTGTAACACTGCATCTGTGTAGCTCACCATTGACAATAGTCATTGACTTAGACCTCCGGGTTATTTGCCTGGCCAAGGTTTCATCCTCAGGTAACTCACCCCGGGTCATATAGGCCAAATATGGAATAGTCCAATCAGGGATAACATGGAGAGCCGCCACCAAGTGTGCCTCCGGGTCAGGAACTGCCAAATCTTCCTCCGTAGGAAACTTAACCGATGGGTTATGCAAAACATCAAAGAAAACATTAGGGGGTACCGGCTTACGCTGAGACCCCAGCCGGCTTAAAGCATCAACAGCGTCATTTTTCCTGCGATCCACATGCTCCACTTGATAACATTTGAAATGACCAGCAATAGTATCAACAATGCAGCTGATTATATCCCAATAGTATCATCTCTTTAGCCATCCTTCTCAATAGGAGCTGCAAGAACCGGCTGTAACATCCCAAAATTCTAAATTTTGGAATGTTATATTAAATAAATAGTTTTGATTTGATTGTTTGATTGTGGTGTGGTTGCTTGTGAGAAATTGAGTGAAATTCGAAACTTTATGAAAGTTAAATGAGAGGGAATAAAAGGACTTTCCCAAACTTTCATTGTTCGCATTTATGATCTCCATGAATTCAAATTCATTTCATAACAAAACCCTAGAGAGAAGATGACATGACTTCTTCCATTTAAATAAATCAAAAGGGTTTTGAAAAGATTTGAATTCCATTTGGAACTATTTCAAATTCAGAAAATTTAAGCAACTCAATGATTTTCATGAGAGAAGATAAAATGACTTCTTCGAAACATATGAAATATGAGTTGAAAGTTTAAAAGAATCAAACTGAAAGTCTCTTTGAAATTATTTTCAATTTGGAGTAATTTGGTTTTTATTCAAATTATTTTTCTCCACAAATAAAATATATGGAAATTACGGTAAAATGATTCCCTACATTAGAAAAAACTGGAGAGAAATAAATTTGAAATCATTTTAGTATTTTTTAAATGATTTTTATGAGGTTTTATTGCAACAGTAGCACTGTTTTCTTTATTTGAAGTTTTGTGCAATTTCTTTGACTCTAGGAAAATGTTCCGGTTGTAGAAAATCTTTTTATGAAAATTCTGATATATAATATGCCTATATAAAGTTTTACTTCTATTTTCGTTATTCAATTTTTCCTTTTCTGTTTCTATTAAAACAAACAAACTGCATGTGCGGCCTATAACTATCCGTCGCCCACGTGTGCAGCATAGTGAGTAGACAGGCCCGTAACTATTTTTATTTATTTTTCGGTTTTGCTTGGAGATAAAAAAAATATTATTTCCAGAAATATTTCTTTTTCTTAAAGAAAACTCTGTCCACGCACACATGCGCGCACACGCGCAGGCCGGCCGAAGGCCCATGCGGCGGCGTTTCTTTTCTTTGTTTTCCTATCTCTTTCTTCTCCCTTTTTGTCTATGTTTAGTCCCACATTACCTAGGCTTTGACCCCTAAACCTCTTTTCCACCTATAATTACAGACCCATAGAGCCTCCGAAAAATCATCCGATTCGGGTTAAATGAATATTTTTGTTCGACTAGATTAATTAAAAAAAATTCTCCTCTCCGACGAAAATTCTGGAAGTCGTCTCCTCTCTCTGAAGTCGTCTTTTCTCTACCCTATAAAGGTATCTTTTTTGTATTCTTTATATATATATACTCCCGTAGCTTATTATTTCTAGATTATTACAGTAATAATTAGATTTATAAATTAGTCCCTGTATTTACATTTTAAGACTAGAATTCCTTTAGCCATAGCCCTTTCTCTTCCTAAAACAGCTTGGCCCTGATTTTTCAAATAGCCATAAATTTTTACTCATTCATCCAAATTAGACGAAACCAAGGCCAATATTTTTCGTCTTGATTCCACCTATCTAATGAAACTATCAAATAAACTTTTTGCAACTTTAAAATTTCGAATATTTGTTCAGATTCATATTGAAACTTCTTTCGATCATATCTTTTTATCCGTAACTCCGATTTAATTGATTATTTTTGCTAATTGAAGCTCTTGACCTAAAATTTATGATAAGACCAAATCCACCCCATTTTGGTACTGTTAGAAATTGTTTTCTGTTGCAAGAGTTAATTGCTTGTTTTCCATGTTTTCCGAGATCTTTTCTTCGATTCTTTTGCATGAGTGCTTACGTATGCAATTGCTTGCTTACGATAGATTGATCGGAGTGTGACGAATAGATCTATCCCGAGTTATGAGTGCAACGAATCTTCATCAACCGTACAAGGCAAGTTCACACTTTGATAATATTTTTCATACCCAGTATTTATGCATTAGTTTCAACCCTCCAACATTGCATGAGTAGGATAGACAACATGTGGGTACTGGGAAGTAGTTGATGAGGTAGGAACCTATTGTCTTATATTGAAAACCTTGGATGTTACTACGTGATGCTTATACTACTATGCTATGCTCGTAGACATGGTTTGGTTTGAGAGAATTCATGAAAGATGAGAGAGATATTGTTAATTAAGGATTAACTTAAGGTGGCTACTTTAATTCACATCTGGGTGGAATGGTTTGGGGCACCCTGGGGATACTAGTGGCTTGCCCGGACACTTGGGGAATCCAATGTTGTCCTAGGAGATCCCGGGGTTACCGTGTGATCACCCTATGGTTTTCCACCCAAGTTCAAAGGGATCATAAGATTATTCATGCTTGAAACTTCTGTGTACAGCCACAAGCCATTATGGGCTCTAGCATAGTTGAGTATGTTGTGTGAGCTCTTGAAGAGGTGGATTATCAGATGTAGAGGGATGTAGGTGGTACTATCTACCCAAAGTAAAGAGTTAATGCTTCTGAAAGACTGTGTCTCGGTCATCCGTTTCTCAAATATCATGAAGTGCGAGAAATTCAACGGAGGAGATCGAGTCTTGTGGGGAAAAGTGCACAAACCTCTGTAGAGTGTATAAACTGATCATGGTTAGCTGTGTCCCCGGTTATGGACAATTTTGAATACCTGGTACTTCAATTATAGGTTGATCTCATCACTTTATTGAATGTATTTGTTGGGTTATTAATAATTTGGGATTGAGTTGGAGGAACCTTCTCAATAACGACATCAACTTGGTAGAGAAAATATATATTCCTTTGTTGAAGGGAAAAATTGGCTTTATGCAAAATTAAACTTAGAGCCTCCACCAGCCAAATATGCATGTAGTGATAGCTATTATTCATCATTATCCTATGGTGTGAATTTGCCAGTACATTCAATGTACTGACCTACATGGCTGCAACGTCTCATGTTGCAGGAATCTTACGACGCGTAAGTGATACGTTAGGGTAATGATTGTCTACACTCAACTTTGCCGTTGGCGTTGTTGGGAACTCCACAACCTTGTTGTTTCTTCCGCTTTATAGATTGAGGTAATAGTATTTACGTTACTTTATACATGTGATTTACCTCTGTTACAAATCCTCGAGTACTGTGTGTGTCAGTATAACGATCCAAGGATGACACTTAAGCATAGAGACTTGGCCATCTGAGGTCGGGGCTACAAGATGGTATCAGAGCACATGTTGACTGTAGGACATGACCCCTAGAAACTGGCAAGCTCTTAGGAAAGGATTTCTCTAAAACATTATTTTCAAAAAGATCTTTTACCTCTCATCTTTTCTAATGATTTACCAAGTATTTTCCCCTCACCTCAAGTAGTTATACAATACCCCCTTTTGATAGAGGCAAAGGTGTCCTGTCTTTCGATGAGATGATGGATTTTGCTTTGGTGGAAGTCGACTTTGACAATACGACTATGAACGTGCGAGGACGTCGCGCCTTAGCAATCGCTAAACCAACTCTGAGAGGTTATTGACCACGCCGGAGCACGATCAACCTGACCACGAGGGTCTGTTTCCTGCGAGCAAACAAAGAACAAGCAAGAAACTGAGATTGCAATCTGGATATTGCGAATATAAGATGAAAGCTTTATTGATCAAGGTGGGGTTCTGTGACGCCTTTGTCTGGTCGTTGAACACAAACGAAGTACGTGAAGTTGCAGCTATGGTGAACTTTAATCTAAACAAAACCCCAAAGTCTAAACGGTGGCCTAAGGGTTGTATATATGGAGGAAGAGAGGGGGAATTTCGTAGCCCTTGGTGGAGGGGTCTGAAATCAACCCTATCTCTTGTTTCCCCACACATACGGACTCTAAAAATAGCCTATACTAATGTATTTCGAATTTACATGGGCCTGGCCCAATAAAAAGGTGACGCAGCACCTATAATAGCCTCTGGACAAAATTTATGAAGTGGCATCTTGTATATTTCGTCCAAGGCTTCATGCACTCATTATGGTGGCTTCAAAGACCTGAAATCATCACTTGTAACTCCGTTCTTGTTCCCCTTGCGCATGCCATCATCTCCATGCTTTCTCTTGCTCCAATGTTCATCCTTCTCCAAGCTAGGCCCTTCATTTCTAAGCAAAACAAATGTATCCAATTTAGGCAGCATCATACTCATGAACATTAGAATCATTACCAAGAAATGAAAGTACCTGGTAATTTAGTTGGCGTGCGCGAGCTCTAGTAATTGGTCCAGTATGTATAGCAGCAGGGGCTGTGGGTGTAACAATGGTATTGATGTCCTCATCATCCTCCCCTTCTTGAAATGAAGTCGTCCTCGACGGAAGTTCATCTTCCTCACCCAAATAAGGTTTCAAATCTGCAATGTTAAAAGTGGGACTAACCCCAAAATCTGCAGGCAGCTCAAGTTTGTATGCATTATCATTTATTTTCTCTAACACCTTAAAGGGACCATCAGCACGTGGCATTAGCTTTGATTTGCGCAAATCAGGAAATCTATCTTTACGCAAATGTAACCAAACAAGATCTCCAGGTGAAAACACAACATGTTTTCTACCCTTATCTCCAGCAAGTTTATATTTAGCATTCACATGCTCAATGTTTTCCTTAGTTAAATCATGCATTTTTAAAACCAATTCAGCACGTTGTTTAGCATCGAAATTAACCTTCTCCGAAGATGGAGGAGGCAACAAATCAATAGGTGCACGAGGTAGGAAACCATACACAACTTCAATTGGGCACATCTTAGTAGTAGAATGCAATGAACGATTATAAGAAAATTCAATATGAGGCAAGCATTCCTCCCACATTTTCAAATTATTCTTCAAAACAGCCCTAAGCATAGTAGACAATGTTCTATTAAATACTTCAGTTTGTCCATCAGTTTGGGTGTGACAAATAGTACTAAAAAGCAGTTTAGTCCCCAACTTAGCCCATAAACATCTCCAAAAGTGCCTAAGAAATTTAGTATCACGATCTGAAACAATAGTATTTGGCACACCATGCAAGCGAATAATTTCACGAAAGAACAAATCAGCAACATTAACATCATCATCGCTTTTATGACATGGTATAAAGTGTGCCATTTTCGAGAATCTATCCACGACAACAAATATGCTATCTGTCCCCTTCTTTGTTCGAGGTAAACCTAAAACAACCCCATAGATATATCCTCCCAAGGAACACTAGGTACAGGCAAGGGCATATATAAACCATGAGGATTGAGTCGTGACTTAGCTTTTTGACATGTAGTGCAGCGAGCAATAAAACGCTCAACATCCCATCTCATCTTTGGCCAAAAGAAATGTGTAGCAAGTACCTCCTCCGTCTTCTTCACGCCAAAGTGTCCCATTAATCCTCCTCCATGCGCCTCCTGCAACAACAAAAGACGAACGGAGCTAGCTGGAATGCATAGCTTGTTAGCACGAAACACAAACCATCGTTAACGACAAACTTGTTCCACATTCTTCCTTCTTTACAATTCTGCATTACATCTTTAAAATCAGAATCATGCACATATTGATCTTTGATGGTCTCCAAACCAAATTTTTTGAAGTCAAGTTGTGAAAGCATAGTATAGCGACGAGACAATGCATCAACAATAACATTTTCTTTTCCCATCTTGTGTTTAATGACATAAGGGAAAGTCTTAATGAATTCAACCAATTTAGCATGTCTATAATTCAGTTTAGCTTGACTTTTAATATGTTTCAAAGATTCATGATCAGAATGTATAACAAATTCTTTGGGCCATAAATAATGTTGCCATGTTTCTAAAGTCCGAACAAGAGCATATAATTCTTTATCATAAGTAGAATAATTCAGACTAGGCCCACTCAATTTTTCAGAAAAATATGCAACAGGTTTGCCATCTTGTAATAACACACCTCCTAATCCAATTCCACTAGCATCACATTCAAGCTCAAAAGTCTTATTAAAATTAGGAAGTTGGAGTAAAGGAGCATGCGTCAACTTATCTTTCAATACCTGAAGGCTTCTTCCTGTGCGGTACCCCAAAGAAAAGGCACATCTTTCTTTGTAAGCTCATTGAGAGGTGCAGCAATGGTGCTGAAATCTCTCACAAAATGCTTATAGAATCCAGGGAGGCCAAGAAAAATCCTCACCGTTTTGGGCTGCGGCCAACTCTCAATAGCGTCAATCTTGGCTTTATCAACTTCAATTCCCTGTGGAGTAACAACATAGCCAAGAAAAGATACTCGGTCGGTGCAAAAGGTGCACTTCCCAAGGTTACCAAACAAACGTGCATCACGTAGAGCAATCAAAACAGCACGTAAATGTTCCAAATGTTCTTCCAAAGATCTGCTATAAATCAATATGTCATCAAAGTAAACTACCACAAATCGTCCAATGAAAGCACGTAAAACTTCGTTCATTAATCTCATGAAAGTACTAGGTGCATTAATTAAACCAAAAGGCATGACTAACCACTCATATAATCCAAACTTAGTTATAAATGCTGTTTTCCATTCATCTCCCAATTTCATACGAATTTGATGGTATCCACTACGCAAATCAACTTTGGAGAATATTGTAGAGCCACTCAATTCATCAAGCATATCATCTAGCCTAGGAATAGGATGACGATAACAAATAGTAATATTATTAATGCCTCTACAATCAACACACATACGTGATGTACCATCCTTTTTCGGCACTAGAATAATAGGAAAAGCACAAGGACTAAGGGATTTGCGTATATAACCTTTGTCGAGAAGCTCTTGTACTTGACGCATAATCTCCTTCATCTCCTCTGGATTGGTATGGTATGGCGCACGGTTTGGCAGTGAAGCACCGGGAATTAAGTCAATCTGATGCTCAATCCCTCAAATAGGTGGTAATCCCGGTGGAACGTCTTGTGGAAAGACGTCAGCGAATTCCTGCAAAATGTTAGTGACAGCAGGAGGCAAAGAGGAAGGCACGTCCTCGAATGAAAATAATGCCTCTTTGCACACAAAAGCATAGCAAACAGATTTGCTGAAATCTAGCTCATCAATATCAGATTTGGTGGCAAATAAACATGCACTTTTCAATTTAATTTCAGAAGCAACACTAGATGGTTTATTATTAGGCTTCATTTGTTGCTCAAGTTCTTTTGCCACAATCTGATTTTCACTCTTATTCTTCTCCTGTTTTGCTTTATTAGCTCTATTAATATCATCTTTCAAAATAGAATCGGGAGTCATAGGAAGCAAAGTAATATTTTTATCCTTATGAACAAGAGTATACTGATTGTTTCTACCATGGTGTACAGAATTTTTATCAAATTGCCATGGTCTACCAAGTAATAAGGAACATGCTTGCATAGGTACCACATCGCAATCAACATAATCAGCATATGTAGAGATACTAAAATGCACACGAACAGTATGTGTTACCTTAACCTTAACTGTTGTTGAACCATTGGATGTAGTAAGGATGTGGATGTGGTCTTGTGGTAAGAGAAAGCTTCTCCACCATCTCCATGCTAGCCAAGTTGTTGCAGCTACCTCCGTCTATGATGACGCGCATAGAACGTTCCTTCACAACTCCCTTGGTATGGAACAGATTGTGCCTCTGATTTTGCTCAGCTTGTGTGACCTGCACACTCAAAACACGTTGAGCAACTAAACATTCATACCCGTCAGCGTCTTCAAGAGACATGTATTGCGTCTCATGATCAGAATCATCTCCACCATGTTCTTCACGTGTAATAAGAGCCAAAGTCTCCTCATCATAGTCACTAGCGGACTCATATCCACCATCCTCTGTAGCAATCATCACACGCTGAGATTTGCATTCTCTCGCATAATGACCTCCTGCCTTACAACGACGACAAATAATATCACTTGTGTGCCTTGTTGATGCCATGGAAGAAGAAGAACTCTGTGCAGGCCCGGCAGGTGCGCTCTTGGCAGATAATGGTGGTTGTGCCTGTTTTCTTGTATCACGGCTGGAGGAGGCACCTGATTGAGGTGCTGGTGCAGTTGAAGTAGAAGATGCACGCGATGTCCATGATGAAGGTCGGCCTGCAGAAAAGTTAGTTCGCGCCAATGCTTGTCGATCCTGCACTTCACGTTCAGCTTTACAAGCAAGATGGAATAAACGAGTGATATTAGTATACTCCTTATAGTCTAGAATGGTCTGAATCTCTCTATTTAATCCACCCAGAAAACGTGCAAGCATAGCTTCATTCTCCTCAACAATACCACATCTAATCATGCCAGTTTGTAATTCCTGATAATATTCTTCTACAGAATTTTTCCCTTGTCTTAAACGCTGCAATTTTTTAAGCAATTCACGTTGATAATATGGTGGAACCCAACGCGTATGCATAGCAGTTTTCAAAGCAGCCCAAGTAGTTGGAATAGGATATAATCTACAATGTTCAGACCACCATACTCATGCAAAACTACTGAAAGCACAAAGAGCAGCAGCAACCTGTCTCTCCTCAGGATATTGTAAACATGTAAATCGTTGTTCAGTTTCTAACTCCCAAGTAAGATATATATCAGGAACATATCTACCCTCAAATGGTGGAATACTCAATTTCAGTTTAGGAATATGGACATCATCTCGTACCTGAGGTGGTGGTGCAGGCCTACCATTGCGAATATTTGCATGTGGACGACCTGGTGGGTGTGGTGCAGGTGGTTGCACGTAGTTCTGATTTTGATCAACCTCATCCTCGTAATCTCCCACATAATCATCATCCTCCGCATCAGCAGCAGGAGCCACAGAAGTATCAATAGCAGCACCAACAGTTTGGCCAAACGCAAGAGGGACACAGCTCGCTCGGCGGAGGTCTGTTTCGCGACGTGGAGGTAGTCATTGTTGTTGTTGTTGGAGAGGTGCGTTAGGTCCAGCATGTGGTGGTGGTGGAAGATGCGCGAGCAATTCATTAAACTTGTTATCGAGCTTTGTTTCGAACGTCTTCTCCATGCGATCTATCTTCTCCATGGCCTCTTCAAATCTGTTTAACACATCTTGCACCTATCCACTCATCATTTGCTGAAATTTATCATGCAAATCCTTATTCGTCATGTTCTCCCAGTCAGTCTCGTCGGCTTGTGATCCTGGCATGGTTAGCAGCAATAGAAACACACCGAATATGATCCTACAGACTACTAACAAGAGGTGGTGGTGGGTGTCACAAATCCGTGAAGCAAATCTCAAATTCTTACGAGTTCTTACCTAGCAGAAGGCGGTGACCGGGAACCGTTGTAGTCAAAACTCTCAAAGCTTGGATAGAGCGATTACCAGGGAGAGTCAAACGCACGATGTAGATGTATGTGGAGCTGGGAAGGCTTATAATATGGTAGCAAAAAGGGTCAGCAATAATCAATTCAGAGATGCAAAGTTGAATAAACGCTCAACGACGGTACTGTGCTGGTCCTAGGCTAGATCGTGCTAGAGACGCGAGCCTAGAACACTAACAAAATCACGGCGCTGCACGTAAACAAGGGAAAAGCACACTCTGGAATTTTTTTTTCGCTCTTTTTTTTGCGCTGCTCTTTTTTTTTGCGAAAAATCACTATAATGGCGAGTGTCTCAAAACTCTTCCCAGGTCATACTGACAGGATGGGCACAAAAATTTTTTCGACCAATTTTTTTTTCGACTGCCCGGACCCAAAAACTGGAAACAGGTCAAAAAAAACTTTCTATAACGGTGACTGTCTCAATACGCTTAGAAACACCTAAAAATAGGATAGCCAGAAAATTTTTCGACAAGTGCGTTTTCTGAAAATTTTGGGCCTCAACGGAGGGTGGTTTTCGGAAAAAAAATCTCTCTTTTTTTCCGAAACCTACTCCGGCAAGGAAACACAAATTGGAAACTAGATGAATCTCGAAAACAAACCTAATATTCAAGGAACTCGGATTGGTGGTGGATATATGGTGGTGGTATATGGATAGGGATCGGTGGTGGTATATGGACACGGATTGGTGGTGGTATATGGATACGGATTCGGAGCGGTGATGGTAGGTGGCAGGGGTGATGATGATGGTGCGGTGGCGGCGTGACAACTTATGACCAGAACTCGAAACTCTAAAAGACTAGACGCTAAGACCAGCAACTAGGCACGACGATGCAACCGCAAATTCAACAAAGCAAAACCCTAAAAAGATTATGCAAAGGCTTAGATTGGTTCGGATATGATGAACTAACTCTAATTTTTTTGTGGCTTTTTCGTGGACTGTAGGTATGAAGAACAAACTCGATCTAAACTACGAAAAACTGTAAAATCTCACCGAGCAACCTGGAAATCTGATACCACTTGATAGAGGCAAAGGTGTCCCGTCTTTTGATGAGATGAGGGATTTCGCTTTGGTAGAAGTCAACTTTGACGATCCAACTACGAACGTGCGAGGACGTCGCGCCTTAGCAATCGCTAAACCAACTCTGAGAGGTTATTGACCACGCCGGAGCACGATCAACCTGACCACGGGGGTCTGTTTCCTGCGAGCAAACGAAGAACTAGCAAGAAACTGAGATTGCAATCTGGATATTGCCAATATAAGATGAAAGCTTTATTGATCAAGGTGGGGTTCTGTGACGCCTTTGTCTGGTCGTTGAACACAAACGAAGTACGCGAAGTTGCAGCTATGGCGAACTTTAATCTAAACAAAACCCCAAAGTCTAAACGGTGCCCTAAGGGCTGTATATATGGAGGAAGAGAGGGGAAATTTCGTGGCCCTTGGTGGAGGGGTCCGAAATCAACCCTATCTCTTGTTTCCCCACACATACGGACTCTAAAAATAGCCTATACGAATGTATTTCGAAATTACATGGGCCTGGCCCAATAAAAAGGTGACGCAGCACCTATAATAGCCTCTGGACGAAATTTATGAAGTGGCATCTTGTATATTTCGTCCAAGACTTCATGCACTCGTTATGGTGGCTTCAAAGACCTAAAATCATCACTCGTAACTCCGTTCTTGTTCCCCTTGCGCATGCCATCATCTCCATGCTTTCTCTTGCTCCAATGTTCATCCTTCTCCAAGCTAGGCCCTTCATTTGTAAGCAAAAAAATGTATCCAATTTAGGGAGCATCATATTCTCATGAACATTAGAATCATTACCAAGAAATGAAAGTACCTGGTAATTTAGTTGGCGTGCGCGAGCTCTAGTAATTGGTCCATTATGTATAGCAGAAGGGGCTGTGGGTGTAACAATGGTATTGATGTCCTCATCACCTTTCCCCTTTTGAGCACGCGAAGATTTGACTGATGAGACCACTCAAAGAAGTAAAAGATATCGGACAACTAAGACCACTTTGGAATAAAGAGGATTTTTACCGTGCATTACAATGATGGAAACTACAATGGTTGAAGACTCCGAAAACTAGGAGAATTTGAAGGTTCTGGAGAATTTCCAGATTAGTATGACCTAGGAAGGCTACCCTTAAGGAACTTGGCAAACTATGGAAGTTGTCAATACCTGAGATCAAGGTGTGTCAGAGTAAGACCGGAACATGGAGCGTAAAACTCCAAGTTTTGTCAAGAAAACCCTAAGGAAGGTGTCGGTGTACTAGAGTAGGGGTACCCTAGTATCCCGAACTCGTGCACGGGCAGTTGCAGCACCCCGCGGCAAGGCTTGCCGGGTGACCGCCAAGACCCTCCGTGGTTCCCTTGAAGACCATTCAAGGACAAAGTACTCAAACCAAGGCCCCGGCAAGAGGAGCTTGCCGGGAAGGCCAACCAAGGCCCCGGCAAGAGGATCTTGTCGGGAAGAGACAAGACCCCGGCAAGAGGAGCTTGCCGGGAAGGCCACTCAAGGCATACCAAGAAAAGCTTGCCCGACGCGCCCTGCGTCCCGGCAAGATCCGGCGAGCGACAAGCTTCCGGACGTGACAAGACGACGGCCGCGGCAAGGAGCTTGCTGCGGGAAACCCCCACTTCGTGCCCGCGCTCTAGCACACCTGCTAACGTGTCGCTCTGGGACTCTCCCAAGCACACGTGGCAGGAGGCCGTGCAGCTAGGGGTACGTGGTGGCAAGCGGAGATGAAGAGAAGCCCATCGTGGCAAACGGTGGCGCTCCTAACGGTCACCTTTTGCACTGTTTAGGAGACTCAGACAGGCATTTAATGCCCTTGTCCCCTGCCATCAGAGTTAGGTAGGGCGCACTGTATCTACAGTAGCAGTAGCTGCACCTACCGCATCCTTTTCCATTTTTACCCTTCTAGTCTATGTTGCCACCTGTGGGTGACCCCTTGAGAGTATAAAAGGAGGCCCAAGCGCAACGTAGAGGAGGTTCGGCCGGTTCGGCTCATTCGAGACACCAGAAACACTCCCACGCTCAGTCTGGTAGAGTCGATCGCTCCTGAGCAAAGATTCAATACACACAAACAAGCAACCGTAGGGTTTTACGCATCCGTGCGGCCCGAAGCTGGGTAAAATCGCCCGCGTGTACTGCCTCGATCCGCTCTTTGTGCGCTCTCCGCCTCCCACCGAACCGAAAGGGGCCCTGTCCCCATAGGTGTTGGTGGATCAGCACCCCCCGACATCTCTGGCGCGCCAGGTAGGGGGCGTCGAGATTGTGCGAACCCGATCCAGCGTGCACGCAAGCTGAATCTTCATCGTCATGGCTCCTAAGAAGCGGGCGAGTAAAAGAACGGCGCTAGTGCGGCAACAGAAAAGCTAAGTCGTGCGAAACTTTAGATATTTCCTTTCTATATAAAGTTATCCGCCTCGGAGATCTTGTTCTTTGTACGGAAAACCTGCACGCGGAGGAACCAACTCGTAGCTAGTTGCGCCCTTACTTTGTTTCGAGTCCGCTCAACAACTTAAGTGAGCTGCTAGCGCCCTTACTTTGCTTCGAGGCCGCTCAGCAACTTAAGTGAGCCGCTAGCGCCCTTACTCTATTTCGAGCCCGCTCAACAACTTAAGTGAGCTGCAACTAGTTGCGACAAGGTTGCTTGTCGGTAGCGACCCCGCCAGCAGGCTGCTGAAGTTTCGCACTCGGCGCTCGCGGCAAGGGTGCCTGCACCGGCAAGTTTCCCTAGAAAGCGTAGGGTGGACGTACAAAGAGAGGTTGAACAGGAAGATAGCATGCACTATTTATTTGAGATTTCTGCGTAGACCTGTATGCCAAGGAGCCTTCTCGGGGCTAGTTGCGCTCCATGTTGCCTCGAGTCCGCTCGGCAACTTGTGCGGTTGCGCTAGAACCAAGAAGGTAAACCTTTCCGGGAGGCGATGTTCCCGAATAGCCGCTAAGGGCCCGTTCCCTCAAGCGCTGCTGGCTGGATCATACGCACCGGAAAGCATTCCAGCAGGCATAGGGAATATGTAGCAGAAGTCAAAATTCGCAAGCGAGTTAAGTGCACTTCAGATGCTAATCACTTGTCATGTTTGAACGCAGTTATGGCCCAGGGGCTGGCAACGCCCTTAGGACCAATCTTTTTGGTGTCAAGAACGATGACGTTCTTCGCCATACGCCTTTCCGGCAACGATCTTGCCGGGAGCCGGTGTCAAGAACGACGAAGTTCTTCGCCATAAGCCTTTCCGGCAACGATCTTGCCGGGAGCCGGTGTCAAGAACGACGAAGTTCTTCGCCATAAGCCTTTCCGCAACGATCTTGCCGGGAGCCGGTGTCAAGAACGACGACGTTCTTCGCCATCAGCCTTTCCGGCAACGATCTTGCCGGGAGCCGGTGTCAAGAACGACAAAGTTCTTCGCCATAAGCCTTTCCGGCAACGATCTTGCCGGGAGCCAGTGTCAAGAACGACGGCGTTCTTCGCCATAAGCCTTTCCGGCAATGAACTTGCCGGGAGCCGGTGTCAAGAACGACGAAGTTGTTCGCCATAAGCCTTTCCGGCAACGATCTTGCCGGGAGCCGGTGTCAAGAACGACGACGTTCTTCGCCATAAGCCTTCTTGGCAACAAGCTTGCCGGAAGCCGGCATCGAGAACGTCAAAGTTCTCTGCCGAAGATAAAAGCCTTCCTGGCAACAAGTTTGCCGGAAGCCGGCATCGAGAACGTCAAAGTTCTCTGCCGAAGATAAAAGCCTTCCTGGCAACAAGCTTGCCGGAAGCCAGCATCGAGAACGTCAAAGTTCTCTGCCGAAGATAAAAGCCTTCCTGGCAACAAGCTTGCCGGAAGCCGGCATCGAGAACGTCAAAGTTCTCTGCCGAAGATAAAAGCCTTCCTGGCAACAAGCTTGCCGGAAGCCGGCATCGAGAACGTCAAAGTTCTCTGCCGAAGATAAAAGCCATCCTGGCAACAAGCTTGCCGGAAGCCGGCATCGAGAACGTCAAATTTCTCTGCTGAAGATAAAAGCCTTCATGGCAACAAGCTTGCCGGAAGCCGGCATCAAGAACGTCAAAGTTCTCTGCCAAAGATAAAAGCCTTCCTGGCAACAAGCTTGCCGGAAGCCGGCATCGAGAACGTCAAAGTTCTCTGCTGGAAGATAAAAGCCTTCCCGGCAAGCCAGTATCGCTGGGGGCTGTGAGTGCCAAGAATCGTCCACGGCAAACCATAGTTGCCGGGGGCTGCAATATCAGATAAGTCTTTTATCCCTCATCATGCATCCTCTTATGGACTGGGGAATGCGAAACCATGATTCTTCCCGAAAACTGCCGTGCTCCCTCAACTCTAGGCCCTGGGGCTCGTTCTCGGGGCCAAGTTTGGTCGTAGTCACAGCAGCAAAGGGATGAAACGAGGAGACCGCACCCACCTCGTTCATGCCTCCGTCAAAAGCGTGAGAAAGGTCGAGCGACACGGGAATGCGGCAGGGCCTGTTGCCGGTAGATGAAATGTCTGTCCGAGGGATACCAATGATTTGCTCCTTGGCGTGGGTTCAACTCGCGAGACAAATAACCTGGCAAGCATCCCCTTTTCATTAAAAAACATCCCACTCAGGTACAGTCCATAGAGGATGAAAAACATGAAAGAGAGGATTACAAGTTTTAGATACAGCTAAGGCCCGAAGGCTTACAAATTAAAAAGATAAGATGCCCGTAATCCCTTTCCTGTCCCTCTCCTCAGGAGGCAGGTCAAGGAGGCGAAAAGGGCAGAAGGAGCGCCTAGGCGAGCTACGGGTGCCAGAAGACACCAAGGGAACATCCTGGGGGCCGTCCGAAGGCTGGACGGCGACGGCGGCGCTGGAAGCGGGGCTCGAAGACGGGGCGGCAGGACGTCAGCACGCTGTCGAGGGCACCACGCCCTCGTACTCCGACCTGACGGCCTTGTCGCCAGCCCTCTTCCCCTTCCGCAGCCTCCCTACGCCAGCCGCCCAAGGAGACGACCCCGAGGAGTTCAAGAAGCCGGCGACGCGGATGATGGGGTCGCCGGTGCCGCGCAAAGCAGCGCCCGACGCCTAGTCGGACCCGCTACCCTCGTCGTCGCTATCGCTCCCCTCATCGTCGCTCTCGCTCGAGGAGGAGCCTTCGCTGTCGGAGGAGCTGTCCACACAGCACTTCGCCCGAGTGCCGAAGCACCCGAAGGCCTTGACGGAGAGGAGATCACCCTCCATCAACTTAAAATGGAGGGTAAACCCCTCCGTCAAGCTGTGGATGCGGGCGAACGTCTTCCACCCTCGATCAAGATACATCACATTAGGGGCTGGGAATGCAACACGGACTCGCGTGCCGCTGATCCCACAGCCCCTCATGTGCAGTCTCAGTGTCTCGGGCGGGTCCAACTCCATCGCGCGCGCAAACGGAGCTGGAAGCCGGAGGCGACGACGAGGCGCTCGGCGCAGCCTGACAAAGAACTCGCAAGGGTCGTCCCCTATATGGACCGCCATGGGGGGAGGAGCCGCCGGCGGGCCGCCCCGTCCGCCTCTTCCCCGAGCGCCTCGACCTCGTCGTCGACCTCGTCCGCGACCTTGCCCCCTCCCTCTTCCCCTTATGGCTGGCTCTGCCACCACGGGCGCGGAAGAGGGAGAGATGCGCTGTCTGGCGGCGACCCTCGCCGCCACCGACGAAGGGCCTGGGTTCCCTTTCTCCATGGCGGATGAGAGAAAGGGGAGCAGAGGCTGAAGAAAGGAGGAGATGAGAGAGTGCGGGTTTCTGTGCTCCCCTCCTGCTCTTTATAAAGGAGCGAGGTGGGGGCTCGGCCGCCCCGCTCAGCGAATCAAGGCACGGGAAGAGCAGGGAGTCGGGGCCAACCCGCTGCCTCTGCTCGCGACGGCCCAGTTTCCCACTCCACCGTCCGTGACCCCAAGCGCATGGGAGCCGCGTGGCGGGGATGCAGAACCAAGGCGACAGATGAGGCGGCCTCGCTCCGCCCCGTGATCGCGGGGAGTGGGCGTCCCAAAAACCGCGCACCGGCCCCGTCCAGTAAATGCACCACGCCCCCACGCCTACCTCCGTTTAGGGAGGAGGGCGTGAACCGTCCTCATCATCGTGGCCTGACGCATGCTCGAGGGGCTTAGCCCCGCGCATGCCGCCCACGTCACCCACGGCGTCGCGTTTGACGCGTGCCATTCTAGGCGTGCGCAGTGGGAGCGGAGAGATATGCGGCGTGACCTAGGCCGCTTGTGCCCGTGCACTGTTTTGGGCCTGGCCCAACAGCGCTCGGCACCGTGTATGGCCCAGGCCCGGGGGCTCCTGTCGGTGTACTAGAGTAGGGGTACCCTAGTATCCCGAACTCGTGCACGGGCAGTTGCAGCACCCCGTGGCAAGGCTTGCCGGGTGACCGCCAAGACCCTCCGTGGTTCCCTTGAAGACCATTCAAGGACAAAGTACTCAAACCAAGGCCCCGGCAAGAGGAGCTTGCCGGGAAGGCCAACCAAGGCCCCGGCAAGAGGATCTTGTCGGGAAGAGACAAGACCCCGGCAAGAGGAGCTTGCCGGGAAGGCCACTCAAGGCATACCAAGAAAAGCTTGCCGCGACGCGCCCTGCGTCCCGGCAAGATCCAGCGAGCGACAAGCTTCCGAACGCGACAAGACGACGGCCGCGGCAAGGAGCTTGCCGCGGGAAACCCCCACTTCATGCCCGCGCTCCAGCACACTTGCTAACGTGTCGCTCTGGGACTCTCCCAAGCACACGTGGCAGGAGGCCGTGCAGCTAGGGGTACGTGGTGGCAAGCGGAGATGAAGAGAAGCCCATCGTGGCAAACGGTGGCGCTCCTAACGGTCACCTTTTGCACTGTTTAGGAGACTCAGACAGGCATTTAATGCCCTTGTCCCCTGCCGTCAGAGTTAGGTAGGGCGCACTGTATCTACAGTAGCGGTAGCTGCACCTACCGCATCCTTTTCCATTTTTACCCTTCTAGTCTACGTTGCCACCTGTGGGTGACCCCTTGAGAGTATAAAAGGAGGCCCAAGCGCAACGTAGAGGAGGTTCGGCCGGTTCGGCTCATTCGAGACACCAGAAACACTCCCACGCTCAGTCTGGTAGCGTCGATCGCTCCTGAGCAAAGATTCAATACACACAAACAAGCAGCAGTAGGGTTTTACGCATCCGTGCGGCCCGAAGCTGGGTAAAATCGCCCGCGTGTACTGCCTCGATCCGCTCTTTGTGCGCTCTCCGCCTCCCACCGAACCGAAAGGGGCCCTGTCCCCATAGGTGTTGGTGGATCAGCACCCCCCGACAGAAGGAGATATCAACTATGGAATGATAGTTCCTGTCAATGACTAGGGCAAAAACATGGATATCCAAGATGATACCGCCCACTTATGCTATTGTCACCGTGCTGAGTTAAGCATGCATTTCTTCAGTAGGATTGGATGGTAGAAGGCTGATGGAGCACCTGTCAGCAAACGATGAAGTTTTAACCTTAGCTGGTGTATCACCAGAATCTGGAGTATTACATAAAGAAGTTTAGGGTGGAACTTTAGGAAGCCGTATTTGACAAGGGAGCATTTCATGAAGAACTCAGGACCCAGAAGCTAAAAGTAGCCAAGCTGGAGGAGCAAAACCCAACATACCGGAGATTCGTCAGGAACTGAAGGACAGTAGGACCATGGTTCATGCCAAGGATGCTGAAACCTAGAAGTTTGGGACGCAACTCCGGAATACTAAAGGACATCATGAGAGACTTCACGTCAACAGAGATGATCTGGCAAAAGGACTTGAGAAGGACAAGCATGATTGGAAGAAGCCATCGGAGACATGAACAAGAAGATTTTGGCGACTTTGAAGATTTATTAACCTTTAGAAGACGAAACCCCTGTTATATAGTTACGTTAGATGCGATGATTGTGAGCTGTCATTTGTTTGATGTTTTTTTTCGACAGCCACAAAATAAAATCCGTCTCTTCAAAACTATTGTTTGTATTGCGTATATCCCTCTCTACCTCTCTTATCTCACCCCAAAACCCATGGACCCAATAGAGGATGAATGGAGATGAGCTCATATTATCTGGACCGATGACTCAATTTGAGATGGACCGATGGATTCAGAATATGGAAAGTTACATGAAGAAGAACACTATAGCCGGAAAGGATATGGCCCAACATGCTCTTCAGTGCTTTGAAAGAGGTGTTGCTACTTGGTGGAGGCTATACCAAAACATCAATTGATGGCAAGGAGTAACCACTTGGAAGGAATTTAAGTTGACTTTGCTAAAGTCTCGTCTTGTGTCCCCGAATTTGAAGCCTTATGGAAATGATATGAAGAAACTCTGTGCATGCAAGCTTTGTGGAGAAATAGGACACAACCATAAAGAACACAAGGATGAATGCCCTAATTGCGAAGGAAGTGACCCAGCTGAAGAATGCCCAACTAGGCAGATTACTTGTTTCTTGTGTGAAGGAACTACCCACTACCTTGCTCAGTGTCACATTTACCCCATGGTACAAAGAACCATCCAGCAGAAGTAAGAAGAAATGAAAGGAGTCCTCATGGAAATTTTAGAAGAACCTGTGATGAAGGAAGAGGTGGAGGACACACCTGAAGAAAACCCAATTAAACCCTATACCAAGTCTTGCTATTCATGTGGAGAAGAAGGACACATCTCCCAGAATAGTCTGAATGGGGATCTAGTAGAATTCCCGACACAGGAAGTAGAGTATGACCCACAGGAAATAGAAGCCCTGATTGGCACGGAAAAGTCCAGGAAGAGAAATAGATTGCATTCCAGGAACAACCCAATTTCTACAAAGAAGGACCTGAGTCATATCACATGTTTCACGTGCAAAGATTCATGACACTACTTTAACGGTTGCCCTAAAGGAAGTCGAGGACCCAAGGAGGCTATGTAACCACAAGGAAACCTCGAGACTTGTCAGAAGTAATATGTTATGTTGTAAGGAAGCAGGGCGCTTTGCCTGAGATTGTGACAAAGAGAAGGAGGCTTGTGCTAAATAGTTGTGTCGAAAAAGAAATATAGTAGTAGTAGTAGTAGTAGTGGGAACGATTCTTTTACATTGAGGTGTTGAGTTGAGGCATGTAATGGAAATGCAGGAGATTGTAATAATTTGAGAATCAATAAAGTTAGCATCGTTGGTACTGATTTGGATTTTATGAGTAGTTACTCTATGAAGAAAGAATTTGACCATTTTCGAGGATATGATAAATATGGTCTATGGCGGAATTTGTGCATTTCAAGGGTGGTAGTACCCTGTGAGGACCCTTGACCCCTAGAAAAATAATGATATTCCACAAAGTGGACTTCAGACAAAATAAGTACGAGTTTTATATCGATATGTGGGATACCCCAAGAATATGAAGGGATGAAGTACTATTGGATAAAAAGAAGGTATAATGCTAGGTAATATGGAGCAATTGTAAATCCATGATGAGTCTGAGTAATCACGTCTTAGTTTGGTACCAATAGAAGGAAGGGAGACAGCACAATTGGATGGATTTAAGAATGCTAGGAAGTTGGATGTTGGAATAATGATCAGTTGCCCCGATGAGGAGTTCAAGGTTTACAAGTGATGAGATGGGCCATAACCCACAGACTCCAGGACCTGCCAAGAAGCAAGCACACTCTTGCTGAAGGAAAAATCCTGGAAGAGGATATGCCTTTATCAAGAAACGATCTTATAGGAGTTACGCAAAACCTGAGTGTTGTGAAGGAACGATAGATGTTTGTTTGGCTTGCAGAATCCATGGATTTATCCGAACTTAGTCTATCGACAAAAGAAATTCTGCAATGCTTGTGAGTATTACCGAGTGTTAGAATGCGAGATTCGCTAAACCATATACAAGGTAATGATTTGGGTGTGGGATGGATTGATCACCATACCAACTTACTCTTATAATTTGTCTTGCTATATGGGATGGTAAATCTGAGTGACTTACCCATAGTAGAGAGATGACGATATTAAACCTTGTTTGAACATTAGAATGGTATATGACAACTTTCCCCTGGTACGAGGCAGGTATTGCCAATCGTAGGATATACAGTGAGGATGAAGCCTAGACCCATTTCCTGCAGGAGAAACCATAAATTGTTGACCACCATGAGATATCGATAGTTGTTTAGTATTGGTGCCAGACCTGTCAGGAAAGAAGACCTAGCCTCGAAAGAACCTTACCAAGATGAAAGGACACAAGAATTGAGAAAAAAAAGGTTATGCCACAACCGAAGAGCCCAGAGAAGGAATTTTCCTAAGGATCTGAGAAGACAAATGCTGTCAAGAATAAGAATGGAGTATATGAGTTTTGATGGAACCGTAACCATGCTTCTAAGGGTGGTAGCACCCCAGACCCCCCCCCCCGGTGACAATCGATGGATTTTGAGAAGACCCCCGAACCCAACCTAATTCTTGCTAGCCTCTCCGAATCTCTAGGATGAGACTCATTTTAAGGGTGTTAGGTTTGTAACATCCCAAAATTCTAAATTTTGGAATGTTATATTAAATAAATAGTTTTGATTTGATTGTTTGATTGTGTTGTGATTGTTTGTGTAAAATTGAGTGAAATTTGAAGCTTTATGAAAGTTAAATGGGAGGGAATAAAAGGACTTTCCCAAACTTTCATTTTTTGCATTTATGATCTCCATGAATTCAAATTCATTTCATCACAAAACCCTAGAGAGAAGATGACATGACTTATTCCATTTAAATAAATTAAAAGGGTTTTGAAAAGATTTGAATTCCATTTGGAACTATTTCAAATTCAGAAACTTTAAGCAACTCAATGATTTTCATGAGAGAAGATAAAATGACTTCTTCAAAACATATGAAATATGAGTTGAAAGTTTAAAAGAATCAAAATGGAAGTCTCTTTGAAATTATATTCAATTTGGAGTTATTTGGTTTTTATTCAAATTATTTTTCTCCATAAATAAAATTTATGGAAATTAGGGTAAAATGATGCCATACATTAGAAAAATGGAGAGAAATAAATATGAAATCATTTTAGTATTTTTAAAATGATCTTTATGAGGTTTTATTGCAATAGTCGCACTGTTTGCTTTATTTGAATTTTCGTGGAATTTATTTGACTCTAGGAAAATATTCAGGTTGTAGAAAATCTTTTTCTGAAAATTTTGATATATAATATGCCTATATAAAGTTTTATTTTTATTTTTGTTATTCAATTTTTCCTTTTTTTCTATTTAAAAAAACTGCATGTGCGGCCAATAACTATCCGTGGCCCACGTGCGTAGCATAGTTAGTAGACAGGCCCATAACTGATTATATTTATTTTTTGGTTATGCTTCGAGAGAAAAACAATATTATTTTCAGAAATATTTCTTTTTCTTAAAAAAAAGTAAAAAAAACTCTGCACACGCACACATGCGCGCACAAGCGCAGGTCGGCCGAAGGCCCATGCGGCGGCGTTTCTTTTCTTTGTTTCCCTATCTCTTTCGTCTCCCTTTTTGTCTATGTTTAGTTCCACATTGCCTAGGCTTTGACCCTAAACCTTTTTTCCACCTATAATTATAGACTCATAGAGCCTCCGAAAAATCATCCGATTCAGGTTAAATCAATATTTTGGTCCGATTCAGGTTAAATCAATATTTTGGTTTGCCTAGATTCATTAAAAAAATATTTCTCCTCTCCGGCAAAAATTCTGGAAGTTGTCTCCTCTCTCTGAAGTCGTCTTTTCTCTACCTTATAAAGGTATCTTTTTTATATTCTTTTTATATATACTCCCGTAGCTTATTATTTCTAGATTAGTACAGTAGAATAATTAGATTTATAAATTAGTCCCTCTATTTACATTTTAAGACTATAATTCTTCTAGCCATAGCCTTTTTTCTTCCGTAAAACAGCTTGGCCCTGTTTTTCAAATAGCCATAACTTTTTACTCGTTCATCCAAATTAGACGAAACAACGCCAAAATTTTTCGCTTGATTCCACCTATCTAATGAATCTATCAAATAAAGTTTTTGCAACTTTAAAATTTCAAATATTTGTTCAGATTCATATTCAAACTTCTTTCGTTCATATCTTTTTATCCATAACTCCGATTTAATTTATTCCTTTTGCTAATTGAAGCTCTTGACCTAAACTTTCTGTTAAGACCAAATCCACCCCATTTTGGTATTGTTAGAAATTGTTTTCTGTTGCAAGAGTTAATTGCTTGTTTTTGAAGTTTTCCGAGATCTTTTCTATGATTCTTTTGCATGACTGCTTATGTATGCAATTGCTTGCTTACGATAGATTGGTCGGAGTGTGACGAGTAGATCTATCACGAGTTATGAGTGCGACAAATCTTCATCAACCTTACAAGGCAAGTTTACACTTTGCTCATATTTTTCATACCCATTTTTTATGCATTAGTTTCAACCCTCAAACATTGCATGAGTAGGTTTGACAACATGTTGGTACTGGGAAGTAGTTGATGAGGTAGGAACCTATTGTCTTATATTCAAACCCTTGGTGTTACTACGTGATGCTTATACTACTATGCTATGCTCGTAGATGTGGTTTGGTTTCAGATAATTCATGAAAGATGAGAGGGATATTGATAATTAAGGGTTAACTTAAGGTGGCTACTTTAATTCACATCTGGGTGGAATGGTTTGGGGCACCCTGGGGATACCAGTGGCTTGCCGGACACCTGGGGAATCCAGTGTTGTACTAGGAGATCCCAGGGTTACCATGTGATCACCCTATGGTTTGCCACCCAGGCTCAAAGGGATAATAAGATTATTCATGCTAGAAACTTCCATGTGCTGCCACAAGCCATTATGGGCTCTGGCATAGTTGAGTATGTTGTGTGAGCTCTTGAAGAGGTGGACTAGCAGATGTAGGGGGATGTAGGTGGTACTGTCTACCCAGAGTAAAGAGTTAATGCTTCTGAAAGACTGTGTCTCGGTCATCCGTTTCACAAATATCATGAAGTGCGAGAAATTCAATGGAGGAGATCGATTCTTGTGGGGAAAAGTGCGCAGACCTCTACAAAGTGTATAAACTAATCATGGTTAGCCGTGTTCCCAGTTATGGACAATTTTGAGTATCTGGTACTTGAATTATTGGTTGATCTCATCACTTTGTTTAATGAATTTGTTGGGTTATTAATAATTTGGGATTGAATTGGAGGAACCTTCTCAATAACGGCATCAACTTGGTAGAAAAATAAAATATATTCCTTTGTTGCAGGGGAAAATTGGCTTTATGCAAAATTAAACTTAGAGCCTCCACCAGCCAAATATGCATGTACTGATAGCTATTATTCATCACTATCCTATGGTGTGAATTTGCTAGTACATTCAATGTACTGACCTACATGGCTGCAATGTCTCGTGTTGCAGGAATCTTACGACGAGTAAGTGATACGTTAGGGTTACGATTTTGTACACTCAACTTTGTCGTTGGCGTTGTTGGGAACTCCACAACCTTGTTTTTTCTTCCGCTTTATGGATGGAGGTAATAGTATTTACGTTACTTTATACATGTGATTTACCTCTGTTAGAAATCCTCGGGTACTATGTGTGTCAGCATACCGATCCAGGGATGACACTTAAGCACAGAGACTTGACCGTCTGAGGTCGGGTCGCTACACCGGCAGCTCAGCCAGTTGTTTCTTAAGAGCCTCAAACGCCTCATTAGCAACATCGCTCCAGACAAAGTCATCTGTCTTCTTCATCATTTCATACAAAGGGATAGCCTTCTCTCCTAGGCATCTTATAAACCAGCTCAAAGCTGCAATATGACCCGCTAACTGCTAGACGTCATTGATACATGGCGGCTTAGCCAAAGAAGTGATAGCCTTGATTTTCTCCGGGTTAGCTTCAATGCCCCTCTCATAAACTAGGAAACCCAATAACTTGCCTGCTGGCACGCCAAAGACACACTTGGCCGGGTTAAGCATCATTTTATAGACCCGGAGATTGTCAAAGGTCCCTTTCAAATCATCTATCAAAGTCTCCTTCTTCCTGGATTTCACAATGATATCATCCACATAGGCGTGAACATTGCGCCCAATCTGGTCATGGAGGCAATTCTGAACACAACGTTGGTAAGTCGCATGGGCACTTTTGAGCCGAAAGGGCATAGACACATAGCAGAAGGCTCCAAAAGGAGCGATGAAAGACGTCTTCTCCTGGTCCTTAACTCCCATCTAGATCTGGTGATAACCAGAATAAGCATCCAAAAAGCTCAATCACTCATAACCCGTTGTAGCATCAATGATCTAATCAATATGAGGGAGAGCAAACGGGTCAGCCGGACAAGCCTTATTAAGGTCTGTATAATCCACACACATACGCCAAGTGCCGTTATTTTTAAGTACTAGCACCGGGTTAGCTAACCACTCATGATGAAAAACTTCAATGATGAACCCTGCCGCCAAGAGCCGGACCACTTCTTCACCAATTGCCTTGCGTCTCTCTTCATTAAAACAACGAAGGAATTGCTTGACCGGTCTAAACTTTGGATCCACATTAAGAGTGTGCTCAGTGAGTTCCCTTGGTACACCTGGCATATTAGAAGGTTTCCATGCAAAGATGTCCTGATTCTCACGGATGAACTCGATGAGCGTGCTTTCCTATTTCGGATCCACATTAGCACTAATGAACTGCTTGGACGAGTCGCGAGGAAGAAAGTAAACCATCTTAGTGTCATCCGCTGACTTAAACTTCAACAGGGGGTCATTCTCTGTAGCTGGCTTCTTCAAAGGCGTCATATCCGTCGGGTCAACATTATCTTTATAAAATTTTAACTCCTAAGTGGCACAGGCCGACTCAGCATACACTGCATCACCCTCTTCACAGTCCAGAGCAATCTTCCTATCATCATGCACTGTGATGGTGCCCTTATGACCCAGCATTTTAAGCTGCAAATAAACATAACACGGTCGCGCCATAAACTTGGCATAAGCCGGCCGCCCGAACAAAGCATGATACGGGCTTTTAATCTTAACCACCTCAAAGGTCAGTTTCTCAGCTCTTGAATCACGATCATCTCCAAAGTCCACCTCCAGGGTTATCTTGCCCACTGGATACGACGATTTACCAGGCACCACACCATGGATAATAGTAGAAGATGTTTTAAGATCCTTGCTAGTTAAATTCATATGACGAAAAGTCTCATAGTAAAGGATATTGATGCTACTGCCCCATCCATGAGCACCTTTGTAAGCTTATGCCCTCCTACCTGAGGAGCAACTACCAACGCCAATTTACCAGGATTTTCAACACGGGGTAGGTGATCCTCCCGACGCCATACAATAGGCTGCTCAGATCACCTCAAATAACGAGGTACTGCTGGCTCAATTGAATTCACCGCCAGCTTATGGATTTTCTGATCTCACTTGCACAAGCTTGTGGTGAACACATGATATTGACCACTATTCAGCTGCTTTGGATTGCTCTGATAACCAGACTGTTGTTGTTGATTCCCTTGGCCAGATTGCTAATAAAAACCACCTTGATTACCTTGGCCCTAAAAGCCAGAGCTTGAAACACCACCTCCAAAACCAGGCCTGTGAGAGCCGGAGCCTGAACCGCCATGCAGGCCGTGATTGTTCTGGAAAAAATTAGAGTTCCTATACTCCCTCATGATGAAGCAATCCTTCCACAGATGACTGGACGGCTTATCTTGGATTCCGTGCTTTGGGCAAGGTTGATTCATCATGGCCTCAAGGTCGAATTTCGGCCCTCCTAACCGGGGCGCTGGCGTTTTCCCCTTACGATGCTGGTTATTACTCTGTGTATTAGTGTTAGCCATGAAGTCTAAACCCCCGTCCACCTTACGTTTACCATTGCCACCTTGACTCACTATGTTATGTTGTCCCTTTGCATTGCCACTCTTCCTCCCTTTCCCAGTCTTTTCCTTAGCAGACTCAGGGTCTTTAGTGCTATCAGAGTCGGCATACTTGACGAGAGCCGGCATGAGCTCCCCCATATCATTGCAATTACGCTTAAGCCGCCTCAATTTCTGCTAAAGGGGAAGAAAACGACAGTTCTTTTCCAACATCAGGATTGCTGAACCGGCGTTGATACTGTCTGATGAGTGTATAACAGCTGAGATCCGGCGAACCCAATTTATTGTTGACTCACCTTGACCTTGGACGCAAGAGTCCAAATCACGAATCGACATAGGCTGCTTGCATGTATCTTTAATTTTTTTTTAATAAATCACGTTTTCAACTCTGCCCATGACCCAATGGAGTTAGTGGGCAGCCCTTTCAAACAAGTACGAGCCAGCCCATCCAACATCATGGTGAAATACTTAGCACTTGCAACATCACTAACATCCAACATCTCCATAGCCATCTCATAGCTCTCAATCCAAGCCTCTGGTGTCTGATCCACTGTCTAATTAGGCACCTTGCGGGGGCCCTTGAAATCCTTAGGCAAGCGCTCATTGTGTAGAGCCGGCGCGAAGCATGGAACACCCAAGATTCTAGAGGTCACTCCTACCTCGACAGACGCTGACGGATAAACCGAAGATTGCTGTTGAGCCCAGCTGAGCTGCCAACTCTGCCTCACATCGCGCTCTGCCTTGGTCCACCAAAGTCTGAGCATCATTACCAGCGCTCGGTAGGTCAGGCCTACAAGGCTGATTATGGTGCCGCTCACTACTCGATACGGCTGGTTCATCAATGTGTCTACTTTAACTCCGGCTTGGACGCGGTGTTGAATGAATTCGATCACGACTGTATGAATAAGCCACTTGTTGAGCCACCGCTGTCTGAAGAAGTTCTCCGGCTCTCTGTATTTCCATTGCCGCTGACGACTCATCCTGAACCAGGAGAGCCACCAATCGAGTAGCCGCAAATATCATGTCATCTAAAGGATTAGAATAATGAAGTAGGGGTGTCAGAACGTGCTGAGGAGGGGTCAAATTCAAACGTGGGCTGCAGCACGAGGCTGAACCGGTGCTCCAGCCACCGGCGCATCAACGGGCCGATCCACACCTGGCGGGCTACTGGTTCCTACCCCAGGCGTGTTGAAAAGATTCCTCGCATCGTAAATCGGGGGTAAACGACTCATATGCTATCGTGGAATTGTCACGGCAGATGTCCTAGTGTGAGGACTTAGTCGTGGAGCCATCGCAAATAGGTCTTAAAGGGGTTAAACGGGACAAAGGACATAGAAAATTTATATAGGTTCGACCACTTATAGTGAAGGTAAAGGCCTAATCCCGGTTGAGGTGGTATTGCTTATGTCTCGATTACTAGGGAGCGAATACGCTTGACCTAGCTTTCGATCTCTTGTTTATTGCCCTGAACCGCCGCCAGGTCATCCCTTTATATACACAGGTTGAGGCCCAGCGGCTCACGGAGTCCCGGACGGCTCATAAACAACGTGTACGGCTCGGTGACTAAATATACCTTCCTTACAATACAAGTCATACACATATGGCGATTTACTCCTATGGGCCTTAAGTCGCTCTTGGGCCTTCGCTTCATGAACCGCCATCTTCAACATCCTCATGGGGTTTGTATTGATGAACCGCCGTAGCTATAACCCGACACCCTCCTGGGTGGGTCATACCTAATAGTCACATCCCCAACATTAGGCCCCAGATTGATTTGAACTTGTTCATGTCAATCTTCAACACTTAGAAAAAATCCTTCCTTCTTTAATTGTGCGAGATCTCATAACCCGCCATGACGTCATCTTCTGTGATTGTGGTAACCCACCATGATGTCATCTGCCATTACACAATATCCAATATATCTTAACAGATCCTTATCCTTAATAACCATTGCGAAAATCGAGGCGTCCAATCGGCTAGATAATCATTCTTTGGCCTCCTCGTTTTTCGCGCCTACCTGTTACCCTTCTCCTTATAAATAGGGTCAAACAACCCTCCTTTCATTTCCCCTCTTGCCTTCTCATCTTCCTCTTCCTCTCGCGACTCCTCTACCGCCTCGAGCTTCGCTGCCGCCGTCCTCCGACCGCTGCACCAACTCAGGCCGCTGCATCAACCTGGCTGATCCAGAAAACGCCGGCGCTCCACCACAGTCCAACTGCATCTGTAAGTGTTCATCTCCCTGTGCATCAGATCCGCATTAGGGTTAGCCCTGTTCTTCGGTGTTCTTTGCTGTTCTTTGCTTTCTTCTTCAACCCCAGTAGCTTCTGATCTGAATATAGTATAAAACTCGTGCGGTAGCAGTTTAGCCTTTGTCTTTAATATCAGCATATTTTTTTCTTCATAGAAGATCTCATCGGAGTACACGAACTCCTCTTCTACCTCTTTAGGTTAGAATTTACTACATTTTTTGAACTGCCAGAGATCCAAAATTATAGCTTCAGTCTGTGAAATCTATTTGTCCATCACTTAGCGAAATTTTTCTTCTTGATAGAACTTAACTATCAGTATTGTCATGGCGGCATCACTAGTTATAGCTAGTCATATGTCATTAGGCCCCTTTTAAGCCGCCACTCTGAATATATACTGTAGTGTTTTACCTCCAGCTTAATGAACCAACTTAAACCAGCAAAATTGTTCTTTCTTTTAGGCTTCTTTCTTCACAATGCCGTCGAACACAGCCACTTCGTGTAATTGGGTTCCCTCCATTGTCACTGAGGACACACTCAAAGACTTTGTCAAAACCGGCTACTTACCAGAAAAAATTGTCATGCATTATCGCTCGCCCAATCCTGAAGAAGAAAGACCTTAGCCAAAAGATGATGAGGTCATTGTTTTACCTGACCACATGAATCGGGGCTTCTCACCGCCCGGTTCTAAATTTTTTCGAGATGTTCTACACTTTTTTCAGCTTCATCCTCAAGACATCGCACCCAATTCCGTGTCAAACATCTGCAACTTTCAAGTTTTCTGGGAAGTATACCTTCAAGAGGAGCCCAATGTTGAACTGTTTAGGGAATATTTTTATTTGAACCGCCAAAATGAGTTTACGAAACGGACCCAGCTTGGAACTTGGCGGAATCTCAATTCAACGAAGAAGAGATGCTATCTTCTCCTATGCTCGCTTGCCGAGTCACCCCAAAGATTGGAACCAGACATGGTTTTATTGCAAAGATACCTCTCCGGCTGACGAGAACCCACTGCCAGGCTATCATGCCCAGCGTCTTGACTCAAAACACCATCTTCCTGAGAAGCTTACCGCTACCGAACGTGCAAAGCTCGCCCCCACCATTGCAAAGGTCAAGGCTCTGCTGCGAAACAGTTTAACTGACATTGACTTGGTTCGATGTTGGGTTGCTTGGTGGGTCATACCCTAGAGTCGCTGATCCATCTTAATGTGTACTTACACGAGTGGTAAAAAGGATCCACTACGCCACAACTCCGTGCGTTTAACTGATGAGGCAATCAATGAAATGACAAAGAGCCTTCTAAATGAAGATCCGGAAGACTGCAACAACGTGGGTCTGAACCCTTTTTGCAAACTTAACCCGCCACCAGAGGTGAGTCTTTAAATTACTTACTTTACCTTCATCACTCCAATAAAGAAATATATTCCATTAACTCAACTTTGATGACTTTCACAGGATGGCTCTGATTTCTGGAAAAAGAAATATAACCATGAAGCTGATAAAAATGCCAGGGTTGCAAAGAAAACCGCCAAGAAGAATAGGAAGAAATCAAGTACTTCCGAGCTGTTTGAACTGGACGACAACTCTGAGTCGGAGTTAGCTCTTGATTCCCTTGGCTCCTTTTTCAACTATCTTATTGACATTGATTTTCATCAGGATGATGCGGAGGCCAGTCAAGCAATCGAGGAAGAGGTAACTATCATTTCTTCCGACTCCGAGCCTTTGCCAAGACAGAAAACTTGAAGAGTAACCCAAAAAGTAAGCTTTTCACACCCCTTAGCTCATCTGGATCCTCACTTTCTTTTGAAGCAATAGCAGCACAAGAACCGGCGACAGACTCGGACTAGCGGAGGTGAAGAATTATCTTCCGGCTTACCAAACATCCCAAGGAAATGTCGAAACAAGGTCATCCCAAATTTAAACTCGTTTTATCCTCTGGCGGGTCTCATTTGCCAGCCACTTAATTCTTCCAATTCAAACTATCCCAGTTGCCGGCGACTCATCACAGTCCCAGCTCCTCTTCTGGCGACTCATCACAGTCCCAGCTGCCGGCTTTCAAAACTGCTCCTGGGTAATAACAATTTCTTATTATTTGCTTCCTCTTCAGGTTTTTATCTTTGTACTGACCTTTCATAACTCATGCAGTGGAAAAGCAAAAACTAGCAAGAAGGCAAATGTGACTAAGCTGGCTGAAGATCCCAAAGTTCCTGAATTGGAGCAATCAATTCTAGTGTCCGACCCCTCCGCGCCACAAGCAGAAGAACTTATTCATGATGTTCCACCGGAAATTCCTGACCCTTCATTTGACCAGACAAGCAGCAATCCTTTGAATACTGAATCATCAAGCCCAATTAAACCGGCTGAGACACATGCCGATGATGTGATGATCACTAGCACCGGCTTTAGAGAGCCGGGAAGACCTATTGTCTTGGGCAAACACTACGCCAAAGAAGAACATACTGAGAAACAAAAAGTGAGATTTGACATTTACAACTATTCTCAACTGAGCGTTAGTGAGATATTCTCTGGTTATCTCAATCAAGTGCACACCAGCCGAGACCTTGAAGTTAACATGGTGAAGCAGATGCATCAAAAATATGAGGTACAAACTCCTTCTTTACTGAGTTAAACATATCCTATTATCACCCAAGTCTATTGTGTATGATACGATTGAATATACTGTAGACTTTAGAATAACCACGAGCATAAATAGTACCCTTGATAGAATCTTTCAAAATCCGGCTTGCACCATCCGAGTTTAAGCAGGTTTTTAACAATTGTGTCTGTAGCCCCCAAGGGCCGGTTTAATCAGCATGAATGAAATGGTACTATTCATCATTGCTTATAATTGAAAGCTTACGCTTGTATCCCCCATGAGCCGGCTGTGTTTGTTCATAGCACAACCAGGTCATCATAAGATAATAATGAAATGCGAGCAATATGCATTAGCCCCCAAGTGCCAAGTAGTCTTGCTTGCAAAGTGCGTGGCACTTAGTCACATAAGCCGTTGTATGAATAATTTTTTGGCAGGCATTAGCCCCCAAGTGCCAAGTGTTGTTGCTTGCAAAGTGCTTGGGACTTCCTTTCTGTAACCCAAATATGAACATGATTTTGAACCGGTGTATGTACAGGACACCACTGCTCAACTTTAATCACAATTGACTGATCTGAAAGCCCGACTGGAGCACCAAGAATCTGAGACCCAGAAAGCGGACTCAAAATTTCAGTTTAGCTTGGCTAAAACTGAAAACCTGAAGAACAATTTTGAGGCTGAAAGAAATGCCTGGGCTGAAGAGAAAACTGCCTTGACACAGTGGGCTGAAAAGGCGGAGGCGGCTCTTTAGGAGGTGACTACTGAGCTTAGCGGTTTAAAACACCGTGTAACCCAGACGGTGTCTTCTATCTTTGGTGAGTCGCCTTGCTTGTAGCAAATTTGAATCTCTTCCTTGATGGTATAAACCGCCTCTAACCGATCCATAATTATTATTCAGGTCCCAGGAGCAACAATTTTAGTCAAGAGATGCTTATGAAGCTCAAGGCTGTTTATACACTTGTTGAACAGTTATATACTGGAACTCTGCGCGCAATGGCCACAATTTCTTCGACTAATCAGGCACCTACAATCTTGAATGACATCTTGAAAAAGCTGTCTGTTCTTCCTGAGAGGATTAACGAGATGAAGCGATCATCTACAAGAGCCGGCGCTGGGACAACTTTAAGCCGGGGCAAAGCATGGCTAGCAGAGCTGCATCTCGCTGATTTAGCTACTGGGTATCCAAGCTTAAAGGAAGATGGCACTCCTTTTGAGAAGAAATACTTTGCTGCCTGCGTGAAGGAGATACGTCCCCTGGCCAGCCTGATTGCAAATGAAACGGATCTTTGAAGATACCAACTAGCTTATGACATGGAGAACCAGAAGATGCCCACGACAGCTTATAAAGTGATGGATCTAATTCCCCCAATCCGTAAGCACACTTTCGCTCCTGAAGTTGAACCATCTGAGCTTATAGATGATAAAGCTGAATTCCAAGCCTTGTGTGGCATTGATTGATCATCACCAAACTTCCAGGCAACAGAGGAGGACGAAGAACCGGAGAAGGATGATCCAGAAGCTTCAAGCCGTCAAGGCCAAGAAAATTGAGCCGCTGGGCGGTTCAAAATATGTGATCCTTTTGAAAACACTTGATCATTTTGACTCTGTGAGTCATGTAATAGGCTAGCAAAACTTTGCTCTGTCGTGCCATTGTGCCCATTTGTGTTTTGCCTAACACTGTTTGATCCACCACTTGAAAACTATCATCTTACACTTGTGATGATATTGATTTATGCCGATGATATTTAGTACTATCGTGCACAGAAGTAGATAACAAGAGCCCTGGCGGTTTACTGCATGGCGGGTCATAATATCCCATATAAAACCAGTGATGATTAAAACAGTTTATAGGTAAGGCCGGTTTAATCATGATTTGATATAATCATAAAAAATATCATACCTGTGATATTGAATCGTACTGCCGGCTTATGATACCCATGCAGTAAGGGTGATAACCCAAAACTTGGAAGACAAAACTTCACAATATTTAATATCATCATATGCTGGCGATTTAGCGTCCAAAGCCAGTCCGGGTTATCAGAAACTACGGATATACTCAAATATGAGCCGTAAAAATTGAGGCTACGAGGCCTGAATCATTTGAACCATACGTCAATATGGTATCAAGATGAACCAAAAAATGTTCAAAAAACCAAGCAAAGCGAGAAAACAAGGCTTTAGTAGGCCGCCAAGCCTAATGCTCTGAGGCTTTCATGGGCTACCATGCCACTGAGTTAACCTTTTACACTTTGTGAAACCGGCCTCACATGATCGCCGTTTTAACCTTGACAAGTTCAGGGTCTATCTAAGATTGACTGTCAAGAGTACGGCTTGTCATTCTAGGATTACTCGGGCAGAGTGGTGGTTTCTACAAAGCAGGAGAACCCTGAAGGTTTTGGTGAATACACCTGGTGTTCCAAACCAGCTCACAAGGGTAGTAATGCTATGAGCTCTTTGGTGAATACACCTATGTTTGAACAGGAAGCCCCCAAGTGCTTGTGGCCTTGAGCCGATCAAGAGGGATATTCACAGCTATGTTTTCTTTGGTGAATACACCTATGTTTGAAAAGGAAGCCCCCAAGTGACCTTTAAAATTATGGCGTAGCACCGGTCGAGAGGAATATTCACGGCTATGTTCTCTTTGGTGAATACACCTATGTTTGAACAGGAAGTGTCGGTATTAGAACCAGCGGATCTCGGGTAGGGGGGCCCGAACTGTGTGTCTAAGGCTAATGGTAACAGGAGGTGGGGGACACAATGTTTACCCAGGTTCGGGCCATATCTATGGAGGTAATACCCTACTTCCTGCTTGATTGATCTTGATGAATATGAGTATTACAAGAGTTGAGCTACCACGAGATCGTAAGTGCTAAAACCCTAGAAGTCTAGCCTATGAGGTTATGATTGTTGTGGCTATACCCTAGAAGTCTAAACCTCCGGTTTATATAGACACGGGGGGGACTAGGGTTGTACAAAGTCGGTTACAGAGAAAGGAATCTACATATCCGAATCGCCAAGCTTTCCTTCCACACAAAGGAGAGTCCCATCCGGACACGGGACGAAGTCTTCTATCTTGTATCTTCATAGTCCAACAGTCCGGCCAAAGTATATAGTCCGGCTGTCCGAGGACCCCTTAGTCCAGGACTCCCTGAGTAGCCCCTAAATCAGGCTTCAATGATGATGAGTCTGGCGTGTAGATTGTCTTCGGCATTGCAAGGCGGGTTCCTTCTCTGAATACTCCAACATAGTCTTACGAACACAGGAAACGTGTGCGGCTCTGCAAAACAAGTAACACATACGACCGTAGACAGTATAATATTTCACGAGTCTAATCCGCTGACAACTTTTTTATTGCGTGACATCACGCCACTGCCCGGTCATTATTCGAACCATTTTTTAGCCTGCCGCTCTGTATTTCAAGGTGCGGTTTCACTGGCACGTCTTGTCAAAGCAGAGATCTTGTCCCCTTATCACGGGATTCTCATCAATACGGGCATGGGTAACCCAACAGTGCCACCTGCACGGCGCTTGGGGAATAGGCGGATTTTAAGGCAAGGGGGAGGCTCATGAATTTTATTACCTTTATAAGGGGATAAGGATTTATCCTCGTTCACCCACGCCTTCTCCTTCCTCTGCCCATCCATTCTCGAGCTCCAGCGCCCAAGCTCTCGCCTTCTCCGCCCAAAAAAGCACTCCAATCATGTCCGGATCCGGAGAAGGAGGCAAGTGGATGGCCTCCTCCGTCTAGAAGAAGGACATCAAGGAGCTCCGGGAAGCTAGGTACCTAGTCAAGGACATCGCTTATCGCCTTCCGACCAAGGGACAGATCATCCCCACCCCGAAGCCTCAGGAAAGGGTGGTGTTTTTCGCACACTTCATCCGCGGCCTGGGATTCCCCCTCCACCCATTCGTCTGCGGAATGATGTTTTACTACGGGCTAGACTTCCATGACTTAGCCCCCAACTCTATCCTCAACATCTCGACATTTACTCTCGTGTGCGAGGCCTTCCTCCGCATCCCACCTCACTTTAGCCTATGGCTGAAGACCTTCAATGTGAAGCCCAAGGTGCTGAGCGGCCAACAAGCGGAGTGCAGAGGAGCCATGGTGGGCAAGATGCCCAACGTCATCTAGCCCGAAGGCTCCTTTGTGGAGACCGTGAAGGGGTGGCAGTCGGGGGTGGTTCTACATCACCGAGCCGCGCGGCACCAACTGGGCGGTCGCCCTCGAATTCCAATCCGGAGTCCCGATGCGGCTCACCTCCTGGCAAGAGAAGGGCCTGACCCGAGGTTCTTCCGGACGAGCTGACATTGCTCTAGACGCGCGTCCAAAATATGATAATCAGGAAAGTCAAGCTCGTCAACATGATCCAGGTTATGCTCGTCCGCTGGATTCTTTCGTGCCAACGCCGGACATGCTATCTGTGGGAGTATGACCCGGCCAAGCACCAGACCCTACTAGAGCTTTTCGGCACGATGCACGAAGATATCTGGAAGGAGCTCTTCAAGGCTAACAAGGTGCCGCCGGCCACTGATGAGGATCATGGGCACGGCCTAACTCACCCTGCAAATCCGGTAAGTTCTTTCATGTTTTCAAGGTGTACCCTTTACTTGCACATTCGAGGAAGGCATCTAAGTCTCCCTATCAATTATTTCAGGACTGGACGGAGATAGCAGAGCGGATTGAATATTCGGCTCCGTTGCCCGAAGACCTAGAAACCCCGCTCTTGACGAAGATGTTGTTTCCGGCGCCTTATGAGGTGTCGGAGAAGAAATTCCAAAAGAAGGCCAAGCGGACCAGAGGTGGTCTCCACCACAAGGGTACTTCGGACGTGATGTCCGAAGACACCGAGGCCCACTCCTCCATCGCCGAAGACGACAACGAGGAGGAAGAGGAAGAAATCCATCCCCCCTGCAGGGCAAAAAAAAAAGAAAAGGACGGCCTCGACGCATCCGGAGCCCGATGTGTCCCAGAAAGGGAAAGCTTCCTTTCCGGACAGCTCCACAGCAGCCACCAACAGCAGCTGGGAGTGGAAGCCCAGGGAGAAGCCCCTGGCCGAATCGTAAGTGTCTGGACACATACTCATATCCGGATTCTTTACTTTATTGTTTTAATGTGCTTTAATCATGAATTTACAGTCTGGCTCAGTCCCGCCTCGAGCGGTCCTTATCAGAGGATTCGCTGGACCCAGCGGTGATGGACAGCGGGACCCTTCCGTCGACCACCTCTCCCCGGGACCTGGATGGTTCCAAAGTGTCGTCCCGAAGGATCTCCGTCCCAGGGGAGAATCTGGTGGTCGTCCGAGAGGTGCTAGAGGGTGAAGCCTCGGCTGCCGGACACAGGGGGAGCAGACCCCTATGGACACTAATGATGGGGGCCATATTCAATTCGACCCTCATCCGGATATAATTCCGGAGACCCCTACGGTTCCGGATCAGGTGAGCAGTCCCCTTCAAAGGGAAAGGGTGCGCCTATCCTCCCGGTGACTTCTGTCCAACCAGAGGCACCGGACAGGTTGCTGGAAGCGCTGAAAGGCGCTTCCATTGTTGAAGAACACCATACCCTGATGGGTACGGTGATTGGGAAGGTCCAGTCCCCTGAAATGCAGATTGACCGAAGCCTGCGCTAGCCTTCTAACAGGCTTTGAGGTAAGTAATATAATTGTAAAAGAATGTCACAGTATAGACAGTAGCCCCTGATACTCTGTCCAGTGTTCGAAAAGAAAAGCCGAACAGAGGATCAAATAATTTTCGCAGGACTCTAATCTTATATGTCTATGTGAATAAGCAGGCGTCGCTGCTGACTGCAACTGCTCACACTACGGAAGTCTCCGGACTGAAGCAAAATATGGAGCGGGCCGAGGAAGAGCTCGGCCATGTTAAGAAGCAGCTAGAGGACAGCCAAGGTATGCAATAACCTGTGCATATATTTAGGAAGCATGAAAGGTTCGTACTGAGTAAAGTGTCATGAACTTTATTATGGGCCACGACCGAAGTAACGACCCTCAAGAAGGCATTGGCTGAGGCGAAGGAACGCGCCACACACGAGAAGCAGGAGGCCCGGGTCAGCGAGGTCCAGCAACAGCTCCAGGACGCCGTCAAGAAGTGCGAGTCCCTGGAGTGCGATTTTAAGACTCAAGAGTCCGAACTTGCCAAGGCCCGCCAGAGCGCACAAGATTCCCGAGCCGAAGCCCAGGGCGCCCTCCAGGAAATCCAGGCGGCCAAGAAGATTACGGTGGGTAAGGCTTTCATTATGCAAAGAAGATATGTGAAGGAGATGTTCCTTTTACTTACCCGAATTTGGAGTTCTCTGGGGGCGTTTGCGGATTTGCCACGCAGCATATCAGACGCTGCAGAATCTTATCGAGCCGAAGAAGGGAGCTCTACAGAGAAGCTGTTCTGGTCTCAATACCTTTGACAAGAACTTCTAGTGCCCTTTAGCGACCAGCTGAAACAGCTGGTCGAGCTTCATAAGGTGGCCGAACTAGCCATGAAGGACTTAATAGTCCGGCTATGGCCTTCCGAGCCCATGCCCTGGAGCTACTTCGGACTGGTCAAGCAGCTTATGAGTGCCTGCCCACGGCTTGAAGCCATCAAGCGGTCGGTCTGTATCGAAGGCGCGCAGATGGCCTTTGCCCGCGCGAAGACGCACTGGGCGAAGATGGACGCCACGAAGTTGATGACGGAGGGGACGCCTGAGGGCAAGGAGCACCGCCGACTTGAACTATATTTTGATATTGTCCTGGAGGGATATCGCTTTTTGGTGGAGCAATGTGACAAGGGTATCATATTCCCATGAAAACAATCATGTTATCCTGTCCTGTAATATGAAACAAGATCTTTATGTATATAATGCTTGTTTATTTAAAATTTTACCTCCTGTGCGGCCGTTTATAAAATCTGAGAGTTGGCCAGTCATCGGCTTCTGCCCCCACGTAGATAGTACGGGGGTGTTGGGATAAATCTAAACACTCTTTACTCCACCTTTTGGTCCTTAAAGGAGGTGTTTAGCGCAACGAACAAGTCAATCAGACTATACGGCTTTATCACCCTCACTTAGCCATAGGAGTTTGACAATGAAAATTTTGGCGCAACCCCTGGTGTTCGGAAGGCCGAACTTGGGGCGCTACACGCGCCTAATTAGATAAGAATCGATTCCTCGCATAGTGCGGAAAAAATCTCTAAGGATTTGAAAGCCTCTCGAATAGCTTACTAGCTCTCGCCACATCATGACAGTCAGTTTTTGGCTTTCTCTATTGAGGTGCTCGTCCAGGAAGAACTAGGACACAATCGCAGTAGTTCTCCCTTTACTACCCTATCCCATATAGCGGAACGTAAGGTAGTAAGCACAGGAGCCGAGAAACCCAACTATTGACCAAAGACATGATTCGGAGCTGATGCATATAATGCTATAAGTTCGGGGTGCCAAATTGTACTGTAAAAGTGTTCGGACTTTATTGTCGTATTGCGGGGCGTGATGAAGCCCCTGGCGAAGTAATGCGTACCAGAGTGTATGGGTGCAATAGATAAAAAATACAAAGACAAAGAAAAAGATCAAGTAATAAGCTGACGCCGCGAATTATTTTCCATTGTAATTTGATTAATATGTCAAGGCGTATTTGTACAACTAATGCGATAAGCATATAAGGCTATTTGACATGCCATGACCAAGAGCGAGCTGCGTGCAGGTATTTAAAACAGGTATAACAATCGTTAGCAGAGACCACCTGGGGGTTGCCTTGTACGTCGAAGCTCCTTGCCTTCTTGGTGTATCCGTCCCGTGATAGGTCCGATGATCAGGTTGAAAAGCCTCAAGAAGGAAAAAACCCTATAATGAAAAAGAAAAAGTGAAGGTGTGCGGATCCAGGGCGGTTGAGCCGCATTATGGATCACGGTCTAGATGTGCCTCCGTCAATGCCCATGGTATTTTAAGTGCGTATTTATGTACGCGCGGTACAAATGTCACCGTTTGATTGGGACTGGGATGGAGGCTAAATTGCTAGTGACGCTCTGGACGAGCTAGACTATCCTGCTGCACCATAGTTCAGACTCGCTTGACGGTGTCCGGGAGCTTTACTGCCGAATTGAGGTTTTGCCTAAAAAGGCTGCTCTGTACTTCTGCTGCAAGGTCTGTAGTGTGCTCCTCAGGACGGAGGGAGCATTCCGTATTTCCGTTGACCGCTATGACACCGCGTGGTCCAGGCATCTTGAGCTTGAGGTAGGCGTAGTGCGGCACCACATTGAATCAAGCGAATGCGGTTCGTCCCAGCAGTGCAGGATAGCCACTATGGAAGGGGACGATATCAAAGATTAACTCTTCGCTTCAGAACTTATCCGGGGATCCGAAGACCACTTCCAGTGTGATTGAGCCCATACAGCAGGCCTCTGCACCTGGTATGACACCTTTAAAGGTGGTTTTTGTGGGCTTGATCCTTGTGGGATCGATGCCCATTTTGCACACCATATCCTGATAGAGGAGGTTCAGGCTTCTGCCACCATCCATGAGGACTCGCATAAGGTGGAATCCATCGATAATTGGGTCAAGGACCAGTGCGGTTGAACCGCCATGATGGACATTGGTCGGATGGTCCCTGCGATCGAAGGTGATCGGACAGGAGGACCATGGGTTGAATTTTGGGGCGATTGGCTCCATCGCATAGACGTCCCAAAGTGCACGCTTGCACTCCCTCTTGGGGATATGGGTGGCGTATATTATGTTCACCGTTTTGACTTGGGGGGGGGGATTTCTTCTGTCCCCCTGTGTTCGGTGGTCGGGGTTCCTCATCATCGTCATCGCTTTGCGACCCTATCTCCTTATTCTCGGTGTTTAACTTGCCGGCCTGTTTGAAGACCCAACATTCCCTGTTGGTATGGTTTGCTGGTTTATCAGGAGTGCCATGGATTTGGCATGGTCGGTCTAGTATGCGCTCTAGACTGGACGAACCCGGATTGTTTCTCTTTAGTGGCTTCTTCCGCTGACCAGAATTAGAGCCACTGAATTCGGCGTTGACCACCGTGTCTTTGATGTTATCACCATTGTTTCGATGGTTATGTCTATTGCGTCCGGACTTGCCGTTACTGTTTTTGGCTTCAGAAGTGCCAAGTTTGCTTGTATTGTTGTTCCTACGGGCTAGCCAGCTGTCTTCGCCCGCACAGAAAGCGGGTCATGAGTGCCGTAAGGGCTGACATGGACTTCAGTTTTTCCTGGCCAAGGTGTCTGGCCAGCATTTCGTCGCGGATGTTGTGTTTAAAGGCTGCTAGTGCTTCACCATTCGGACAGACGACGATCTGGTTCTTTTTAGTTAAGAACCGAGTCCAGAATTTCCTGGCTGACTCTTCGCGGTTGGATTATGTGACTTAAGTCATCGGCATCCGGAGGTCGGACATATGTGCCTTGGAAGTTGTCGAGGAAGGCGTCCTCCAAGTCCTCCCAGCTGCCAATGGAGTTTTCGGGCAGACTGTTTAACCAGTCTCTAGTTGGTCCCTTGAGCTTGAGCCGGAGGTATTTAATGGCGTGAAGATCATCACCGCAGGCCATATGAATATGAATAAGAAAGTCTTCAATCCATACTGCGGGGTCAGTTGTGCCATCATATGACTCGATGTTCACGGGTTTGAACCCTTCTGGGATATCATGTCCCATTACTTCGTCAGTGAAGAAAAGGGGGTGTGCGGCGCCTCTATATCAGGCCAAGTCATGATGTAGCTCGGATGGAGTTCGTCTATGGTTTTCGGCCGAAAATGATTATGTTTGTCACGTTCAGCCAGATGGCCATTGTCGTGCGTCGGTGCACGCCCCCGCGATCCATAGATCGATCTTGTCTGACCTACTCTATTTTCCAAATCATGCCGCAGGTCATGTGTATATCCCGAGCTGTTGTATTTCTATTTGTTCAGCAAGGCAGTGCGGGCTGGTGTTTGGCTTCAGGTGCCGCTTTATCCCGGCCACGTGGTGGTCAGTCAGCCGTCTCCAGCACCTCGTCATCGAACTGTGGTAATAGTTTGCGCTTCGGGTAGCTTTTGGTTGGGCGCTCGAGGCCATATTCCTCGGCTGCCAGGAAATTAGTCCATCTTTCATTGAGCAGGTCTAGATCAGCTTGAAGCTGCTGCTGCTTCTTTTTCAGGCATCTTGCAGTGGTAATTAGCTGACGCTTAAAGCGTTCCTGTTCGGCGGGCTCCTCGGGCACGATGAAATCTTTGTCGCCGAGGCTCACCTCATCCTTGGAGAGCGGAAGGTAGTTGCTATCCTCCGAGTCTTCGTTCATGGCCTGTTCGCCAGGGCTGACTCATCCATCCTCCCGTTCCTCCTGACCGGAGGTTGGATCAACAGGGTCTTCATTGTTTTCGGCGGCGTCCCGAGTTTTATTTAATCCTGTGATGGTATTGCTGTTTTTACTACAGTGTGGCTTACAGCGGTGCCGCTGACGTTGGTGCTTTGGCTATGTCTCAGGAGGTTTATCCTCGATTGGATTTTCATTGTCGCTGTTGTTTTCTTTGGGTGTATCCACCATGTATATGTCATACGAGGAGGTGGTTGTCCAACGCCCTATAGGCAGTGGTTCCTGCTCCTCTTCGGCATCGTCATCCATACCGTCGATGTCTTCGGAGTCGTAGTCAAGCATGTCAGTTAAGTCGTGAAAGTGGCTATAAAGTGGGTGGTGGGTGGGAAACAAAGTTCTTCGTCGTCCGATTCCCACTCGAGCCGGACATAGTTCAGCCAAGAGTTCCCTGACAAGGAGAGGGATTTTAACGAGCTTAACATGTCGCCAAAAGGCGAGTGCTGGAAGATGTATGCGGAGCTGAACTGCAAGACCGGTGCCCAATCAGGTTCGATGGGCGCGGATGTACGCAGTCTGGAACCCATGACCGGAGACGAGTCCAGGGTTCTGGTGACACAAGCCCATCTCGATGTTGGGTCTGTGTGCGGCTCGAGCGCCGCCGAGTCTACGACCTCCGAGGCGGGTTTAAGCTTCCCGTCTTTGGACGACGCAGTCCGCTCCGGCTCTAGGGCCAGGGCAGTCACAGGTGGTATCTCCTTCGTGTGGCCCGAGGATAGATCTAGGTGATGTTCATCGTGGTGGCCGGGGGCAGCCATCATGGGCTCGAACCCGTTGAAGATCAAGTCTCCGCGAATGTTGGCCACAAAATTCAGGCTCCCGAATCTGACCTGATTGCCAGGGGCGTAGCTATCAATTTGCTCTAGATGGCCAAGCGAGTTGGCTCGCAGTGCAAAGCCGCCGAATACGAAGATCTGTCTGGGGAGGAAAATCTCTCCCTGGACTGCGTTGTTGTAGATGATTTATAGAGCCATCAAGCCTTCTAGTGACGACGCAACGGAACTCTCAATGAAAGCACCAATGTCGGTGTCAAAACCGGCGGTTCTCGGGTAGGGGGTCCCGAACTGTACATCTAAGGCTAATGGTCATAGGAGGTGGGGGACACAATGTTTACCCAGGTTCAGGCCCTCTCTATGGAGGTAATACCCTACTTCTTGCTTGATTGATCTTGATGAATATGAGTATTACAAGAGTTGATCTACCACGAGATCGTAATGGCTAAAACCCTAGAAGTCTAGCCTATGAGGTTATGATTGTTGTGGCTAAGCCCTAGAAGTCTAAACCCTCTGGTTTATATAGACACCGGGGGGGACTAGGGTTGTACAAAGTTGGTTACAGAGAAAGGGATCTACATATCGGAATTGTCAAGCTTGCCTTCCACGCAAAGGAGAGTCCCATCCGGACACGGGACGAAGTCTTCTATCTTGTATCTTCATAGTCCAACAGTCTGGCCAAAGTATATAGTCTGGCTGTCCGAGGACCTCTTAGTCCAGGACTCCCTCAGAAAGCACCCAAGTGACCTTTAAAATTATGGCATTGCGCCGATCAAGAGGGATATTCACAACTATCTTCTCTTTGGTGAATACACATATGTTTGAGTAGTAAGCCACCTAATGACCTTTTTTGTGAAGAAAAAAGACTCATTATTCTGGGAGATGAAATGACAGAGGCCCTGCTTTATCAGGGATGTCAGCTTTATTATAATCGTCATAATATATACAATGTCAAAATATGTACCTCATAAGAGCCGGTGGCTCAAGTGTAGTAAGGCCGAAGATGAGCAATATTCCATGGCCGGCGGGTCTCCTCCTCCGACTTATGTGAGTCCTTGTGGTCTCGAATATCGATAAGGTAGTATGACCCATTGTTCAAATTCTTGCTGACCACAAACGGTCCCTCCCAAGGTGGGGATAACTTGTGCATATCAGTTTGATCCTGGAGAAGCTTGAGCACCAAGTCACCTTCATGAAAGGTTCTGGTCTTAACCCGACGGCTTTGATAACAGCGTAGATCTTGTTGGTAAATCGCTGAGCAAGCCGCCGCAAGGTCATGCTCCTCATCTAATAGGTCAAGTGCATCCTGGCGTGCTTTTTCATTATCAGCTTCAACATAAGCCGCCACGCGGGACGAGTCATGACGGATGTCACTAGGGAGAACCGCCTCTGCTCCGTAAACCATGAAGAAAGGCGTGTAACCCGTAGATCTGTTGGGGGTAGTATTGATACTCCATAGCGCTGAAGGTAACTCCTCCACCCAACAACCCGGAATCCTCTGCAAAGGAACCATAAGCCGGGGCTTGATGCCTCTCAAAATTTCTTGATTGGCTCTTTTAGCTTGACCATTGTATTGGGGATGAGCTATTAACGACACGTCAAGTCGAATATGCTCACGTTGACAAAACTCTTTCATAGCACCCTTGGACAGATTAGTGCCATTATCAGTTATAATGCTGTGGGGAAAACCCAAGCGAAAAATCACCTTTTTTTAATGAATTGAACCACTATTGCCGCGTCACACTTGCTGACCGGTTCTGCTTCGACCCACTTTGGGAATTTGTCAACCGCCACCAAAAGGTGGGTCTTTTTATCCTTGGACCTTTTAAAAGGCCCAACCATATCAAGCCCCCAAACTGCAAACGGCCAAGTAATTGGAATCATCCTAAATTCTTGAGCCGGCACGTGAGCTTGCCGTGAAAATTTCTGACAACCATCACATTTACTGACCAAATCCTCTACATCAGCGTGAGCCGTCAACCAGTAAAACCCATGACAAAAAGCTTTAGCCATAAGAGATTTCGAGCCGGCATGATGGCCACAATCTCCTTCATGAATCTCGCGAAGAATCTCACGGCCCTCTTCAAGAGAGACGCAACGTTGAAACGCCCCAGTAACACTGGAGTGGTGCAGCTCTCCATTAACAATAGTCATTGACTTAGACCACCGGGGTTATCTGCCTGGCCAAAGTTTCATACTCATGTAACTCGTCCCGGGTCATATAAGCGAAGTATGGAGTTGTCCAATCAGGAATAGCGTGAAGAGCTGCCACCAATTGTGCTTCCGGGCTAGGAATAGCCAGATCTTCCTCTATAGGCAATTTGACAGAAGGGTTATGCAGAATATCCAAGAAAGTGTTAGTTGGAACCGGCTTACGATGGGACCCTAACCGGCTTAAGGCATCAGCCGCCTCATTTTTCCTGCGATCAATGTGTTCCACTTCATAATCCTTGAAGTGCCCAGCAATAGCATCAACCTCGCAGCGATAAGCCGTCATGAGTGGATCCTTAGAATCCCATTTTCCTGAAACTTGCTGAGCCACCAAGTCTTAGTCGCCGAAACATCTCACCCAGCTTAAATTCATCTCCTTATCCATCCGAAGACCATGGAGCAAGGCTTCATACTCAGCTGCATTGTTAGTACAGGGAAACATCAACCTTAAAACATAACAAAACTTGTCACCTCGAGGGGAAGCTAACACAACTCCAACCCTCGTGCCCTCCAAATGCTTGGACCCATCAAAGTGAATAGTCCAATATGTGTTATCTGGCTTCTCTTCAGGCATCTGTAGCTCAGTCCAGTCATTGATGAAATCCACAAGTGCTTGAGACTTGATGGTCGTGTGAGGCATATACTTCAAACCATGAGGTCCAAGCTCAATGGCCCACTTGGCTACCCGACCTGTGGCTTCTCTGATTTGAATAATATCCTCTAAGGGAGCAGAACTAACCATAGTGATGGGATGACCCAAAAAATATTGCTAAAGCTTCCGACTGGCCATGAACATCCCATATACGAGCTTCTGCCAATGGAGATATCTCTGCTTGGACTCAATAAGCACTTCACCGATATAGTAAACCAGCCGTTGAACCGGATATTCCTTGCCTGCTTCCTTCCGTTCCACCACAATAGCTACACTGACAGCCCGGGCATTAGCAGCCACATATAATAACAATGGATAATTAGATTTATGCCCCTGGTTGTGTCCCACTCGGCTATTTTACCCCTTATTTCCAAAAGTCACTGGTTCTATCCATGTCACTTTGCTCCTCTTATGCTTTTGCCCTTTAACCGTTTGATCATCAGTTTGAAAACTTCATAACCTATTCATACTAAACCAGAAAAATGCAAATAAGATGCCAAATTGTTCGGAAAAAACATCATCTATATGTTAGTGTCATTTTCATTCATGAAAAAGGTGTTGGAAAGTGCCCATCCATGTTTTAGCTCTTATGATATCACCATGAATAGTAAAATCTAAAAAAATTCAAAAAATTCAAAAAAAAATTGTAGCAGAGAATGACAAATGTTTTACATGCTTGCCAAGTTTCATCAGGGAACGACATTCGTGGAAGTCGTGGCAAAAGAAAAGTCTATTTTGGAGCGTTGCTTATTTTTTTTGGCACAACGTCCACGAATGTCATTCCCTGATGACACTTGGCAAGCCCATAAAACATTTTTTATTCTTTTCCACCAATTTTTTTTTGAATTTTTTGAATTTTATAGATTTTACTATTCATGGTGGTATCATAAGAGATAAAGATAAATTTTGGAAGGGCACTTTCCAACACCTTTTTCATGAATGCAAATGACACTGACATATAGGAGATGTTTTTCCGAACATCTTGGTATCTTATTTGCATTTGTCTGATTTAGTATGAATTAGTTATAAAGTTTTTAAACTGGTGGTCAAAAGGTCAAAGGGCAAAAGCATAAGAGGAGCAAAGTGACATGGACAGAACCGGTGACTTTTGGAAATTAGGGGTAAAACAGCCTAGTGGGACACAACTAGGGGCATAAATCTAATTATCCCTAATAACAATGGATCCTTATCAATAGGAGTAGTGAGGACTGGCGGCCCAACTAGTTGTTTCTTCAAAGCTTCAAACTGTCATTAGCAGTATCACTCCAGACAAAGTGATCTATTTTCTTCATCATCTCATACATCGGTATAGCCTTTTCTCCCAACCGACTTATGAATCGTCTTAAGGCAGCAATACGACCCACCAGACGTTGAACATCATTGATACATGCCGGCTTTGCCAAGGATGTAATGGCCTTGATCTTCTCTGGGTTAGCATCAATGCCTCTGTTAGAAACGAGAAAATCCAAAAGCTTGCCTGCTGGTACACCAAAAATGCACTTGGTCGGGTTAAGCATCATCTTGTAGACCCAGAGATTGTTGAAGGTCTCCTTCAAATCATCTATCAAAGTTTCCATCTCTTTGGATTTCACCACAATATCATCCACATAAGCATGAACATTGCGCCACATCTGACTGTGAAGGCAATTCTGCACACATCGTTGGTAAGTCGCCTGGGCACTCTTGAGCCTATAAGGCATAGACACATAGTAGAAAGCTCCAAAGGGAGTGATAAAGCTGTCTTCTCCTGGTCTTTAACTACCATCTTGATATGATGATAACCAGAATAAGCATCCAAAAAACTCAAATGCTCACAACCCGCCGTAGCATCAATGATTTGATCAATACGAGGGAGAGCAAAAGGATCAGCCGGACATGCATTGTTTAAGTCCGTGTAGTCCACACACATATGCCAAGTGCCACTCTTCTTAAGCACCAGCACCAGATTAGCCAACCACTCAGGATGGAAGACTTCAACAATGAACCCAGCTGCCAAAAGCTGGGCCACTTCTTCACCAATGGCCTTACGCGTCTCCTCATTGAAGTGACAAAGGAATTGCTTGACCGGCTTAAACTTTGGATCAATATTATGAATGTGCTCAGCGAGTTCGCTCGGTACACCTGGCATATCAGAAGGTTTCCATGCAAAGATGTCCCGGTTCTCATGGATGAACTTGATGAGTGCGCTTTCCTATTTTGGATCCAGGTTAGCACTGATACTGAACTGCTTGGATGAATCGCCAGGAAGAAAATCAACTAGCTTAGTGTCATCGGCCGACTTCAACTTCAATATTGGATCATGATTTGTATTTGGCTTTTTCAAAGACGGCATATCCGCCGGATCAACATTGTCTTTGTAGAACTTCAATTCCTCTATTGCACAGACCGATTCAACATAAGCAGCGTCACCTTCTTCACACTCCAAAGCTATTTTCTAGCTTCTATGCACTGTGATGGTCCCCTTGTAACCTGGCATCTTGAGCTGCAGATAAACATAACAAGGTCGTGCCATCAACTTGGCATAAGCCGGCCGTCCAAACAGAGAGTGATACGGGTTGTCGGTGTACTAGAGTAGGGGTACCCTAGTATCCCGAACTCGTGCACGGGTAGTTGCAGCACCCCGCGGCAAGGCTTGCCGGGTGACCGCCAATACCCTCCGTGGTTCCCTTGAAGACCATTCAAGGACAAAGTACTCAAACCAAGGCCCCGGCAAGAGGAGCTTGCCGGGAGGGCCAACCAAGGCCCCGGCAAGAGGAGCTTGTCGGGAAGGCCAACCAAGGCCCCGGCAAGAGGATCTTGCCGGGAAGAGACAAGACCCCGGCAAGAGGAGCTTGCTGGGAAGGCCACTCAAGGCATACCAAGAAAGCTTGCCGCGACGTGCCCTGCGTCCCGGCAAGATCCGGCGAGCGACAAGCTTCCGGACGCGACAAGACAACGGCCGCGGCAAGGAGCTTGCCGCGGGAAACCCCCACTTCGTGCCCGCGCTCCAGCACACCTGCTAACATGTCGCTCTAGGACTCTCCCAAGCACACGTGGCAGGAGGCCGTGCAGCTAGGGGTACGTGGTGGCAAGCGAAGATGAAGAGAAGCCCATCGTGGCAAATGGTGGCGCTCCTAACGGTCACCTTTTGCACTGTTTAGGAGACTCAGACAGGCATTTAATGCCCTTGTCCCCTGCCGTCAGAGTTAGGTAGGGCGCACTGTATCCACAGTAGCGGTAGCTGCACCTACCGCATCCTTTTCCGTTTTTACCCTTCTAGTCTACGTTGCCACCTGTCGGTGACCCCTTGAAAGTATAAAAGGAGGCCCAGGCGCAACGTAGAGGAAGTTCGGCCAGTTCGGCTCATTGGAGACATCAGAAACACTCCCACGCTCAGTCTGGTAGCGTCGATCGCTCCTGAGCAAAGATTCAATACACACAAACAAGCAGCAGTAGGGTTTTACGCATCCGTGCGGCCCGAAGCTGGGTAAAATCGCCCGCGTGCACTGCCTCGATCCGCTCTTTGTGCGCTCTCCGCCTCCCACCGAACCGAAAGGGGTCCCGCCCCCATAGGTGTTGGTGGAATCAGCACCCCCCGACATCTCTGGCGCGCCAGGTAGGGGGCGTCGAGATTGTGCGAACCCGATCCGGCGTGCACGCAAGCTAAATCTTCATCGTCTTCATCGACATGCCACCGAAGAAGAAGGATTCGGAGGCAGCTGTTCCGTCCACGTCAGGGCTCAGCTGTTCTTCATCGTCATGGCTCCTAAGGAGCGGGCGAGCAAAAGAACGACGCCAGTGCGGCAACAGAAAAAGCTAAGTCATGCAAAACTTTAGATATTTCCTTTCTATATAAGGTTATCCGCCTCGGAGATCTTGTTCTTTGTATGGAAAACCTGTGCGCGGAGGAATCAACTCGTAGCTAGTTGCGCCCTTACTTTGTTTCGAGTCTGCTCAACAACTTAAGTGAGCGGCTAGCGCCCTTACTTTGCTTCGAGTCCGCTCAGCAACTTAAGTGAGCCGCTAGCGCCCTTACTTTGTTTCGAGTCCGCTCAACAACTTAAGCGAGCTACAACTAGTTGCGACAAGATTGCTTGTCGGTAGCAACCCCGCCAGCAGGCTGCTGAAGTTCCACACGCGGCGCTCGCGGCAAGGGTGCCTGCACCGACAAGTTTCCCTAGAAAGCGTAGGGTGGACGTACAAAGAGAGGTTGAACAGGAAGATAGCATGCACTATTTATTTGAGATTTCTGCATAGACCTGTATGCCAAGGAGCCTTCTCGGGGCTAGTTGCGCTCCATGTTGCCTCGAGTCCGCTCGGCAACTTGTGCGGTTGCGCTAGAACCAAGAAGGTAAACCTTTCCGGGAGGCGATGTTCCCGAGTAGCCGCTAAGGGCCCGTTCCCTCAAGCGCTGCTGGCTGGATCACACGCACCGGAAAGCATTCCAGCAGGCATAGGGAATATGTAGCAGAAGTCAAAATTCGCAAGCGAGTTAGGTGCACTTCAGATGCTAATCACTTGTCATGTTTAAACGCAGTTATGGCCCGGGGGCTGGCAACGCCCTTAGGGCCAATCTTTTTGGTGTCAAGAACGACGAAGTTCTTCGCCATAAGCCTTTCCAGCAATGATCTTGCCGGGAGCCGGTGTCAAGAACGACGAAGTTCTTCGCCATAAGCCTTTCCAGCAATGATCTTGCCG
>NC_041383.1:328857272-328882423 GCF_002162155.2 Triticum dicoccoides | reverse complement strand
GGCAACAATCTTGCCAGGAGCCGGTGTCAAGAACGACGAAGTTCTTCGCCATAAGCCTTTCCGGCAACGATCTTGCCGGGAGCCGGTGTCAAGAACGACGAAGTTCTTCGCCATAAGCCTTTCCGGCAACGATCTTGCCGGGAGCCAGTGTCAAGAACGACGAAGTTCTTCGCCATAAGCCTTTCCGGCAACGATCTTGCCAGGAGCCGGTGTCAAGAACGAAGAAGCTCTTCGCCATAAGCCTTCCTGGCAACAAGCTTGCCGGAAGCCGGCATCGAGAACGTCCAAGTTCTCTGCCGAAGATAAAATCCTTCCTGGCAACAAGCTTGCCGGAAGCCGACATCGAGAACGTCAAAGTTCTCTGCTGAAGATAAAAGCCCTGGCAACAAGCTTGCCGGAAGCCGGCATCGAGAACGTCAAATTTCTCTGCTGAAGATAAAAGCCTTCCTGGCAACAAGCTTGCCGAAAGCCGGCATCGAGAACGTCAAAGTTCTCTGCCGAAGATAAAAGCCTTCCTGGCAACAAGCTTGCCGGAAGCCGGCATCGAGAACGTCAAAGTTCTCTGCCGAAGATAAAAGCCTTCCTGGCAACAAGCTTGCCGGAAGCCGGCATCGAGAACGTCAAAGTTCTCTGCCGAAGATAAAAGTCTTCCTGGCAACAAGCTTGCCGGAAGCCGGCATCGAGAACGTCAAAGTTCTCTGCCGAAGATAAAAGCCTTCCTGGCAACAAGCTTGTCGGAAGCCGGCATCGAGAACATCAAAGTTCTCTACTGAAGATAAAAGCCTTCCTGGCAACAAGCTTGCCGGAAGCCGGCATCGAGAACGTCAAAGTTCTCTGATGAAGATAAAAGCCTTCCTGGCAACGAGCTTGCTGGAAGCCGGCATCAAGAACGACAAAGTTCTCTGCTGAAGATAAAAGCCTTCCCGGCAAGCCAGTATCGCTGGGGGCTGTGAGTGCCAAGAATCGTCCACGGCAAGCCAGAGTTGCCGGGGGCTGCAATATCAGATAAGTCCTTCATCCCTCATCATGCATCCTCTTATGGACTGGGGAATGCGAAACCACGTTTCTTCCCGAAAACTGCCGTGCTCCCTCAACTCTAGGCCCTGGGGCTTTTCCTCGGGGCCAAGTTTGGTCGTAGTGGCGGCAGCAAAGGGATGGAACGAGGAGACCGCACCAACCTCATTCCTGCCTCCGTCAAAAGCGTGGGAAAGGTCGAGCGACTTGGGAAGGCGGCAGGGTCTGTTGCCGGGAGATGAAATGTCTGTCCGAGGGATACCAAGGATTTGCTCCTTGGCGTGGGTTTAACTCGCGAGACAAATAACCCGGCAAGCATCCCCTTTTCATTAAAAAACATCCCGCTCAGGTACAGTCCATAGAGGATGAAAAACATGAAAGAGAGGATTACAAGTTTTAGATGTAGCTAAGGCCCGAATTCTTACAAATTAAAAAGATAAGATGCCCGTAATCCCTTTCCTGTCCCTCTCCTCAGGAGGCAGGTCAAGGAGGCGAAAAGGGCAGAAGGAGCGCCTAGGCGAGCTACGGGTGCCAGAAGACACCAAGGGAACATCCCGGGGGCCGTCCGAAGGCTGGACGGCGACGGCGGCGCTGGAAGCGGGGCTCGAAGACGGGGCGGCAGGACGTCAGCACGTTGTCGAGGGCACCACGCCCTCGTACTCCGACCTGACGGCCTTGTCGCCAGCCCTCTTCCCCTTCCGCAGCCTCCCTAAGCCAGCCGCCCAAGGAGACGACCCCGGGGAGTTCAAGAAGCCGGCGACGCGGATGATGGGGTCGCCGGTGCCGCGCAAAGCGGCGCCCGACGCCTAGTCGGACCCGCTACCCTCGTCGTCGCTGTCGCTCCCCTCCTCGTCGCTCTTGCTCAAGGAGGAGCCTTCGCTGTCGGAGGAGCTGTCCACGCAGCACTTCGCCCGAGTGCTGAAGCACCCGAAGGACTTGACGGAGAGGAGATCACCCTCCATCAACTTAAAATGGAGGGTAAACCCCTCCGTCAAGTTGTGGATGCGGGCGAACGTCTTCCACCCTCGATCAAGATACATCACATTAGGGGCTGGGAATGCAACGCGGACTCGCGTGCCGCTGATCCCACAGCCCCTCATGTGCAGTCTCAGTGTCTCGGGCGGGTCCAACTCCATCGCGCGCGCAAACGGAGCTGGAAGCCGAAGGCGACGATGAGGCGCCCGGCGCAGCCTGACGAAGAACTCGCAAGGGTCGTCCCCTATATGGACCGCCGTAGGGGGAGGAGCCGCCGGCGGAGGTGAAGCTGACGCGCCGCCCCGTCCGCCTCTTCCCCGAGCGCCTCGACCTCGTCCTCGACCTCGTCCGCGACCTCGCCCCCTCCCTCTTCCCCTTATGGCTGGCTCTGCCACCACGGGCGCGGAAGAGGGAGAGATGCGCTGTCTGGCGGCGACCCTCGCCGCCACCGATGAAGGGCCTGGGTTCCCTTTCTCCATGGCAGATGAGAGAAAGGGAGCAGAAGCTAAAGAAAGGAGAAGATGAGAGAGTGCGGGTTTCTGTGCTCCCATCCCGCTCTTTATAAAGGAGCGAGGTGGGGGCTCGGCCACCCCGCTCAGCGAATCAAGGCACGGGAAGGGCAGGGAGTCGGGGCCAACCCGCTGCCTCTGCTCGCGACGGCCCAGTTTCCCACTCCACCGTCCGTGACCCCAAGCGCATGGGAGCCGCGTGGCGGGGATGCAGAACCAAGGCGACAGATGAGGCGGCCTCGCTCCGCCCCGTGAACGTGGGGAGTGGACGTCCCGAAAACCGCGCACCGGCCCCGTCCAGTAAATGCACCGCGCCCCCCACGCCTACCTCCGTTTAGGAGGGAGGGCGTGAACCGTCCTCATCATCGTGGCCTGACGCATGCTCGAGGGGCTTAGACCCGCGCACGTCGCCCGCGTCACCCACGACGCCGCGTTTGACGCGTGCCGTTCTGGGCGTGCGCGGTGGGAGCGGAGTTAGATTCGGCGAGACCTAGGCTGCGCGTGCCCATGCACTGTTTTGGGCCTGGCCCAACAGCGCTCGGCACCGTGTATGGCCCAGGCCCGGGGGCTCCTATCGGTGTACTAGAGTAGGGGTACCCTAGTATCCCGAACTCGTGCATGGGCAGTTGCAGCACCCCGCGGCAAGGCTTGCCGGGTGACCGCCAAGACCCTCCGTGGTTCCCTTGGAGACCATTCAAGGACAAAGTACTCAAACCAAGGCCCCCGCAAGAGGAGCTTGCCGGGAGGGCCAACCAAGGCCCCGGCAAGAGGAGCTTTCTGGGAAGGCCAACCAAGGCCCCGGCAAGAGGATCTTGCCGGGAAGAGACAAGACCCCGGCAAGAGGAGCTTGCCGGGAAGGCCACTCAAGGCATACCAAGAAAGCTTGCCGCGACGCGCCCTGCGTCCCGGCAAGATCCGGCGAGCGAAAAGCTTCCGGACGCGACAAGACGACGGCCGCAGCAAGGAGCTTGCCGCAGGAAACCCCCACTTCGTGCCCGTGCTCCAGCACACCTGCTAACGTGTTGCTCTAGGACTCTCCCAAGCACACGTGGCAGGAGGCCATGTAGCTAGGGGTACGTGGTGGCAAGCGAAGATGAAGAGAATCCCATCGTGGCAAACGTGGCGCTCCTAACGGTCACCTTTTGCACTGTTTAGGAGACTCACACAGGCATTTAATGCCCTAGTCCCCTGCCGTCAGAGTTAGGTAGGGCGCACTGTATCCATAGTAGCGGTAGCTGCACCTACCGCATCCTTTTCCGTTTTTACCCTTCTAGTCTACGTTGCCACCTGTCGGTGACCCCTTGAAAGTATAAAAGGAGGCCCAGGCGCAACGTAGAGGAGGTTCGGCCAGTTCGGCTCATTGGAGACATCAGAAACACTCCCACGCTCAGTCTGGTAGCGTCGATCGCTCCTGAGCAAAGATTCAATACACACAAACAAGCAGCAGTAGGGTTTTACGCATCCGTGCGGCCTGAAGCTGGGTAAAATCGCCCGCGTGCACTGCCTCGATCCGCTCTTTGTGCGCTCTCCGCCTCCCACCGAACCTAAAGGGGCCCTGTCCCCATAGGTGTTGGTGGAATCAGCACCCCCCGACTCGGGCTTCTAATATTGACCACTTCAAAGGTTAGTCTCTCGGCCCTGGAATCATGTTGAGCCCCAAAGGCTACTTGTAGATCAATCTTGCCTACAGGATACACCGACTTACCAGGCACTACCCCGTGGAAAACAGTATTGGACGGCTTACGATTTTTGTTTGTCAACCCCATGCGATGGAAAGTATCATAATAAAGGATATTAATGCTGCTACCCCCATCCATGAGTACCTTAGTGAATTTGTACCCGCCAACTTGAGGTGCCACCACCAAAGCCAAGTGACCCGGATTATCGACCCGGGGTGGGTGATCCTCTCGTCTCCACATAATGGGTTGCTTAGACCATCGCAAGTAATGGGGAACTTCCGGTTCAACGGCGTTCACAGCCCTTTTATGGAGCTTCTGGTCCCGCTTGCATAAACTTGTGTTGAAGACGTGATACTTCCCACTATTCAACTGCTTCGGATGACTTTAATATCCAGACTGTTGCTGCTACTGATCCCCCTGACCGGATTGTTGATTGTAACCACCCTGATTACCTTGATGGTTTAGGTGACCCTGGAAACTGGAACTAGAGCCGCCACCACCGTAACCCGGGCCATGAGAACCGCCACCACCAGAACCTGAGCTGTCGCCCGGCCCATGATTGTTATTCCAAAGGTGATTGGACGGTCTTCCCTTCATACCATGCTTTGGGCAGGGCTGATTCAGCATCTGCTCAAGATTGAGACCTGATCCACCTGCCCGAGGAGGTGTCTTCCCCTTACAACGCTGACCATTGTTTTGTGTATTGGTATTGGACACAAAATCTGAATTACTATCAGCCTTGCTCTTACCATTGCCCCTCTGACTTGCCAGGTTATGCTACTGACCCTTGGTGTTGCCACTCTTCTTTCCCTTTCCCAGCTTTTCATCATCAGACTCGGGGTCCTTGGTACTGTTAGAGTCGGGATAATTAATTAGAGCCGCCATCTGCTCCCGCATATCATTGCAATGGTGCTTGAGCCGCTCTAGTTTCTATTTAAGGAGCAAAAAACGGCAATTCTTCTCCAACATTAGGACTGCTAAACCGGCATTGATGTTATTCGATGAGTGCAGGATAGCCTTGACCGGCACACCCAATGGGTCGTTGATTCTCCCTCTTCTTGGGTGCAAGCATCCAAATCCACAATCGACATGGGATGTTTGCACGAATCTTTAAAATTCTGGATAAACCGGGCTTTTAGCTCATCCCATGATCCGATGGAATTGGTAGGCAGCCCTTTCAACCAAGTACGGGACGTCCCATCCAGCATCATGGCGAAGTATTTGGCACACGCAGCATCGCTGACCTCCAGCAGTTCCATGGCCATCTCGTAACTCTCAATCAACGCCTCAGGGGGTAAGTCGGCTATGTAGTTAGGCACCTTACGAGCTCCTCTGAAATGCTTGGGCAGACGCTCATTCCGTAGAGCCGACACTAAACATGGTATACCCGTGGTTCTGGAGGTCACGCCCGCCTCCACCGAAGTCGTCGGACAAATCAGAAGATGTTGATGAGCCCCTTGCTCAGCTTCTCGACATGCCCTGTCATGATCGACCAAATCATGAGCACCATCACGCGTCGGATCATGCCCACGCCGCCGGTTAGGGCGCTGGTCATTGCTTGAAATGGCTGGTGCGTCCACGTGTCTGCTATAACTCCGGCTTAGGCGAGCGGTCGAATGAATCCTCTCTCGACTTTAAGAATATGCCACCTGATGTACCAACGCTGTTTGAAGAAGCTCTCTAGCCCTTCGCATCTCAATCACCGCTGGAGAATCGTCTTCAACTGGGAGAGCCGCCAATCATGTCGCCACAGCGATCATATTATCCAAAGGGTTGGAATAATGACTCGGTGGTGTCAGCACTACTGCGGCGGAGTATTATTTAGACAAGCCGGCTCCATCGTGCGCGGTGAGCCGATGCTCCAGCCCCAGGCGCTTCAACCTGGTTTTATCTCTGGTTGGTTACTGGTCCCCGATCCAGGCGTGCAAAAGAGATTCCTCGCCTCGTAAACTGGCGGTAGACGACTCTGGTACCTTCTTCTCATGATTTCATTTGAAGCGTTCTGATCCTACGAGAGCCGGAAGGAATTAGCCTGCATCCGTTGCACCTGAGCATCCCAGACGACTCGCTCTGTAGTCATCCTAGCATTCTCCGCCGCCAGGTCTTCCTTGGCTTCTGCTACCTCGTCACGTAGTTTTGCAATTTCTGCATTACGCTGAACTTGATTCGCCGGGTTAACCTCTGCTGTTAACAAGGTTGTCAGATTATCCAGCAAATCAGTCAAAACCTGAGCCGGCGGGCGCACAGGCATCATGCCCCCGCTGCCATCGCTGTTGCTGACCCGAAAACCATTGCTGCCATAGTAGAAGAATTCTGCATGGGCTGCATACCAGCCATGAAGATTGCAACCCTGTTCGGTGGCTCATAGGGGTCCAGAAAACAATCGCCATTGGAACAACCCCCAAGCCTGCCTCTTACAGTTGATACAATGAAGTAGTCTCGCCTGTGGACGATTCATCGTCATAATAGATGGCCGTCTCACCGCCCGACACGGATCCTTTATCGAGTTGTAATATTGAGTTGTAAGTAAATAAAAGTGTGATGATCATCATTATTAGAGCATTGCCCCATTGAGGAAAGGATGATGGAGACTATGATTCCCCCACAAGTCGGGATGAGACTCCGGACTTAATGAAAAAAAGGCCAAAGTAGCCCACCAAAAAAAGAGAAAATAAAAAAATGAGAGAAAAAGAGAGAAGGGGTAATGTTACTATCCTTTTACCACACATGTGCTTCAAAATAGCACCATGTTCGTCATATAGAGAGTCTCTTGAGTTATCACTTTCATATAGTAGTGGGAATTTTCATTATAGAACTTGGCTTGTATATTTCGATGATGGGCTTCCTCAAATGCCCGAGGTCTTCATGAGCAAGCAAGTTGGATGCACACCCACTTAGTTTCAGTTTGAGCTTACATACACTTATAGCTCTAGTGCATCTATTGCATGGCAATCCGTACTCCTCGCATTGACATCAATTGATGGGCATCTCCATAGCCCGTTGATTAGCCACGTCGATGTGAGACTTTCTCCCTTTTTGTCTTCTCCACATATCCTCCACCATCATACTCCTTTCCACCCGTAGTGCTATATCCATGGCTCACGCTCATGTATTGCATGAAAGTTGAAAAGGTTGGAGAACATCAAAAGTATGAAACAATTGCTTGGTTTGTCATCGGGGTTGTGCATGATTTGAATTTTTTGTGTGATGAAGATGAAGCATAGCCAGACTATATGATTTTGTAGGGATAACTTTCTTTGGCTATGTGGTTTTGAAAAGACATGATTGCTTTATTAGTACACTCGAAGTATTATTGTTTTTATGTCAAATGATAGACTATTGCTTTGAATCACTCGTGTCTTAATATACATGCCATGATTAGACATATGATCAAGATTATGCTAGGTAGCATTCCACATAAAAAATTATCTTTTTTATCATTTACCTACTTGAGGACGAGCAGGAATTAAGCTTGGGGATGCTGATACATCTTTGTCGTATCTATAATCTTTGATTGTTCCATGCCAATATTATTCAACTTTCATATACTTTTGGCAACTTTTTATACTATTTTTGGGACTAACATATTGATCAAGTGCCCAGTGCTAGTTTCTGTTTGTTGCATGTTTTATGTTTTGCAGAAACCCAATATCAAACGGAGTCCAAACGGGATAAAAATGGACGGAGAATTATTTTGGAATATTTATGATTTTTGGGAAGTAAAATCAACGCGAGACGGTGCCCGAGATGGCCACGAGCGTGGCTCGCGCGCCCACTTATAATAGGCATGCCCCTGACCCTCGTGGGCCCCTCGTAAGGCGGTTGCTGCTCTTCTTTGGCCGCACGAAAGCTAATTTTTGGACAAAAATATCTGGGCGAAGGTTTCAATCCAATCGGAGTTACAGATCTCCGGATATAAAAGAAACGGTGCCAGGGCAAAATCTGGGAACGCAGAAACAGAGAGAGACAGAGAGATAGATCCAATCTTGGAGGGGCTCTCGCCCCTCCCACGCCATGGGAGCCAAGGACCAGAGGGGAAACCCTTCTCCCATCTAGGAAGAAGGTCAAGGAAGAAGAAGAAGAAGAAGGGGGCTCTCTCCCCCTTGCTTCCGGTGGCACCGGAACGCCGCCGGGTGCCATCATCATCACCACGATCTTCACCAACACCTCCTCCATCTTCACGAACATCTCCATCTCCTTCCCCCATCTATATCCAGCGGTCCACTCTCCCGCAACCCGTTGTACCCTCTACTTGAACATGGTGCTTTAGGCTTCATATTATTATCCAATGATGTGCGGCCATCCTATGATGTCTGAATAGATTTTCATTGTCCTACCGGTAATTGATGAATTGCTATGATTGGTTTAATTTGCTTGTGGTTATTTTGCTTTCCTATTGTTCCCTCTGTGTCGTGCAAGCGTGAGGGATTCCCGCTGTAGGGTGTTGCGATACGTTCATGATCCACTATATAGTGGGTTGCTTGAGTGACAGTAGCATAAACCCGAGTAAGGGGGTTGTGGCGTATGGGATAAAGTGGACTTGATACTTTAATGCTATGGTTGGGTTTTACCTTAATGTTCTTTAGTAGTTGTGGATGCTTGCTAGAGTTCCAATCATAAGTGCATATGATCCAAGATGATAAAGTATGTTAGGTTATGCCTCTCTCACATAAAACTTGCTATCGGTCTAGTAAAGTAGTCAATTGCTTAGGGAAATTTCACAACTCCTACCACCACTTTTCCACACTTGTTATATTTACTTTATTGCTTCTTTATCTAAACAGCCCCTACTTTTTATTTACATGCTCTTTATATTCTTGCAAACCTATCCAACAACACCTACAAAGTACTTCTAGTTTCATACTTGTTCTAGGTAAAGTGAACACTAAGCGTGTGTAGAGTCGTATCAGTGGCAGATAGGACTTGAGAGAATATTTGTTCTACCTTTAGCTCCTCGTTGGGTTAGACACTCTTACTTATCGAAAGAGGCTACAATTATCACCTACACTTGTGGGTTATCACGTATCCCTTGATCCCTTCGAAGATGCCCTTTAAGAACTCGAAACCATCGTGCGCTGGCCCCACGGTGGGCGCCAACTGTCGTGGAATTGTCACAGCAGATGTGCTAGTGTGAGGACATAGTCGTGGAGCCATCGCAACTAGGTTAGCTTAAAGCCGTTCTATCTCCCTCTCCAAGGCGGCTCACTCCGTCGCCATCCGGGTGTTCTCAGCATTTAGATCCTCCTTGGCTTTGGCTATCTCATCACGTAACTTTGCAACATATGCATTATGTTGTGTTTGGTTCGCTGGGGTCACCTCTGCCATCTACAATGTTGCCAGAGCCTCCAACAGATCAGATAAAACTTGAGCTGGCGGGCGCACAGGGCCTCCTGCCCCCGCTGCCATTGCTATCATTGAACTGGAGATCATTGCTGCTGCAGTTGAAGAATTCTGCCATGGCTGTGTACTGGCCATGAAGATTGCAACCTGGTTTGGCGGCTCGTAAGGGTCCAGAATATTGTCACCATCGGAACAGCCCACAAGCCCACCATCCTGAACTTGATACATGGAATTGGTCTCACCAGTTGAGGACTCATTGCCTGAATAGACGGCCGTCTTACCACCGGATTCAGATCCTCCTTGCTGATCTACTCCCTGAGTAATGCCAACAAAGTCATGCTTCGGGGCGGGCTTGAACCTTGGCGGGTCATGCGCGCTGAGCCGTCTTGACTATATTGGTGGAGGTGTCCGGCTCAACTTCTGATTTACCAATCTTGCCGATGAAGACATGAATTCCACCGAAGGGGGCCCAGTACCCATACTCGATTGAGCCGGCCTCGGGGCCCCAGCCTACATCGTCGATGTACAGCTTGCCACGACGACTCTTGGTCATCCGGCCCGCAGCGTATCCCTTGAGCCCTGCGAAGCTGCCCTTCAAGAACTCTAAACCACCGTGCACTGGCCCCAAGGTGGGTGCCAACTATTGTGGAATTGTCACGGTAGATGCCCTAGCATAAGTACTTAGGTGTGGAGCCATTGCAACGTAGTTAGCTTGAAGGGGTTAAAATGGGACAAGGGACACAGAGAGTTTTACCCAGGATCGGCCCCTCACAATGAGGTTAAGGCCAACTCATGCTTTTGGTTGTATTGTTTGGGTCTCGATTACCAGGGAGCGAATACACTTGACCTAGTTCTCGACTTGTAGTTTTCTTGCCCTAACCCACCGCCGAGTCACCCCCTTATATACACAGGCTGATGCCCGACAACTTAGAGAATCCCAGCCGGCTCATACACAACTAATCTTTCCTTAACATACAAGTTAAGCATATGGCGGTTTATACCCGTGGGCCTCAAGTCTCCCTCGGGTCTTGGGCCTTCAGTAAGCTTGCTTCATGAACTGCCAACTTTACATCTTCTTGGGCCTTCTCATTATGAATCGCTAGTGGTATGATCCGGCCCCTCCTAGGCGGGTCATACCCAATAGTTATATCCCCAACAGTATGGGCTCTCTATAATGATCGCACACAATTCTGATTACCGACCTGTTTGCCGGGTATCACACACATCTTGTTATGCCGAATCGTTTGTGTGCACCTCAATCATTGCAAATAGTTCGTCGGAGCAAACTGTATGCCGTATATCGCACACACCTTGATCTGGCTGCCCGTTTCTGTTGTTCTGTCTCATCGCAAATAGTTCATACGGATCAACCGTATGCCCCTCATCGCACACGCGACTAAAATCTGAACCGTGTTTGATGTATCATTCATCACAAACATTTTGCATCTTTTTTGATGGTTTTTTTGACATCACCATTTGCGATAATGCATCGCACATAGTTTCCTCAAAGGTCTCTGATCGTAGTGTCATGTTGGTAGCATCCTGCAGTAGTGGACGTTGACTATGATTTGCATGTCCGCTGGTTGCAGGAAGAAAATAGTGGTAGAAAATGGACTGGTCACTATCTTTGCCTAAGAATAATATGGACTGAATGTAATGACACTCTCATAGGAAATAATATCCTCCTGTTAAAATTTGACTTTTCAATCATGAATTTAAATAACTGGTGCATGAGCATTTAGCTTTATTTATTTATTTACTTATTTATGTTTAGGGGACCATGAGCATGTACCTGGGCCAGATTCATGTGAGACCCTCCCTTCCAGTTACTTATGGGCTCCTCTATTGGGCCTTCATCGGTGGGCTGCATGTTATCGACAAGTGGAAAATGTGTTCGGTACCAAAAATAGTATGCGCTACGTACGGTATGGGGCACTAAAGGATCGGACCATGCAACGAATTCCAAAAAATGTGTTTGTCGTTCTAACAACACATTTATTCAACCAATAGACGAATATACTACTGATTGTACATTGAAAACAGTAGCAGCAACCAGGGTTGTTGGTGCAACAGAAGTAGGAGCAACCAGGGCTGGAGGTGCAACAGAAGGAGTAAGCAGGCCAGAAGGGTAAAGACGCAACTCTCTCTTCCAAACCAAACATTAGCCATCATTACAAAAAGGGCTACTAAAAAAGAACAAGTGTGTGCATCAAACTAAATAAAGATCCTACTACACCAAGTGTACACATCTAACTAACTAGCTCTGTTAGACATTACTATTTATTAACCTGTGGAGATTGGCTGATGGCTTGAACCAAATGGGTGCCTGGCGGGCAAAACTCCAGCTAGCAGGTCGAAGTCTAATACTTGCGGCCCTCTCTCCTACTTTGGGCTGTAGAGCATGGCGGCACATATTACGGTATGGTACATGGAAAAACGCATGGTACGCTGTGTACACACAGTTTTGCGTGATGAATGAAACCACGCTGCCACCATGATCCTTGTTGTCGGTGTCAAAACTGGCAGATCTCGGGTAGGGGGCCCCGAACTGTGCGTCTAAGGATCGAAGGTAACAAGGAAGTAGGGGATGCGATGTTTACCCCGGTTTGGGCCCTCTTAATGGAGGTAATACCCTACTTCCTGCTTGATTGACTTTGATGAGTATAGGGGTTACAAGACTTGATCTACCTCGAGATCGTAATGGCTAAACCCTAGATATCTAGCATGTATGATTCTAATTGCCTCTACGGATTCAACCCTCCGGTTTATATAGACACCGGAGGGATCTAGGGTTGTACAGAGTCAGTTACAGAGAAAGGAAGGTACATGATCCGAACGCCAAGCTTGCCATCCACGCAAAGGAGAGTCCCATCCGGACACGGGGAAGGTTCTTCTATTTCGTATCTTCACGACCCATCAGTCCGGCCCATATCACAAAGCCTGTACGCCCGAGGACCCCTTAGTCCAGGACTCCCTCAGTAGCCCCTGAACCAGGCTTCAATGATGATGTATCCGGCGTGCAGATTGTCTTCGGCATTCCAAGGTGGGTTCCCCTTTCCAAATACTCCAAAGTAGTTTTCCGCACACAAGAGCTGTGTCCGGCCTTGCTTAACACGTACAACCCTAAGCTATAAAAAGCAACAATACTTAAAATAAGTCACGTCCACGGGCTACTTTTCTAGCGAGACGTTATGTTCTGGCCTAATTATTATTCTGAACCGTTTTACAGCCTCATTTCACATTTCGAGGCACGGCCAATGACACGTCTTGTCAAAGTAGAGATCGTGTCCCCTTATTACGGGATTCTCATCAATAGTGGTTTTGGGTAATCCAACCATGCCGTTCACACGTCCCCTTGGGAATAGGAGAGATTTAAGGCTTATGAGGGGGCGCTTGATATTCGCTGCCTCTATAAGAGGACAAAGACCCATATGTTCACCTCACGCCTTCTTCCTCCTTTGCCTTTCAATCCCCCGAGCTCCATCGCCCAAGTCCCAAAATTCCCCCCCGCCCCAACTTCTCCAGCAATGGCCGGATCTAGCTTTCAGGGCAAGTGGATGACCTCCTCCGTAACTGAGAAGAACATCCAAGATCTGCGGGAGGCGAGGTACTTGACGGTGGAGATCAAACACAGGCTTCCAACCCCAGGGCAAGTCATCCCCACCCCGGAGCCCGACCAAAGGGTGGTTTTCATCCCTCGCTTGTGCCAAGGACTCGGGTTCGCCCTTCACCCCTTTGTCCGAGGTCTCATGTACTACTACGGGATGGATTTCCACGATCTGGCCCCGAATTCCTTCCTCCACATCTCGGCGTTTATCGTCGTGTGCGAAGCATTTCTCCGCATCTCTCCACACTTCGGCCTATGGCTCAAGGTTTTTAATATGAAGCCGAAGGTGGTCGAAGGCCAGCACGCCGAGTGTGGCAGCGCCATGGTGAGCAAGCTCAACCATGTTACCTGGCCCAAAGGGAGATTTGTGGATACTGTCAAGGTGTGGCAGCAAGAGTGGTTCTATATCACCGAATCCCGCGGCACCAAGTGGGCTAATGCTCCTGCCTTTAGATCCGGGCCTCCGCTGCGGCTCGCATCCTGGACAAACAAGGTCCTAGATTGGGGGACCTTGACAAAGTGTCGACGCTGCAGAAGAGCATCAAGAGCATGATAAACAACGACATCACCTTTGCTGATGTGATTTAGGTGATGCTCATCCGCCGAGCTCTCCCGTGCCAACGACGACCTCTCAAAATGTGGGAGTTCAATTCGGAGGGGCCGCGGACTTTGCAGCACTTCTATGGCAGGACGCACAAAGGGATCTGGAAGTTCCTCTTTAAGAAGCAGAAGATGTGGCCACGGACGTCCGACGACACCGGCCTCCACTGCAACAATCTGACATCCCCAATAAGTATCATATTTCCGAACACTATTTAGCTTGTCAATCTTAGGGAGGGGTCCTAAAACTTCCATCTCCTGAACAAACTGGATAAAGAAGGCCGCGCAGATTAAGTGTTCGGCTCCCCTAAGACCCAACCGATCCTCTGTTAAAGAAGATGCTGGTCCCAATACCCTACCAGGCGCCAGCAAAGAAGGACAAGAAGAAGAAGAAGACCAAGGAGGCCGAAGGCGACCTCCATCCTGAAGAAACTTTGGGCACCATGTCCGGAGAAACCGAAGCTCCTTCCTCTCGCGAGGAAGACGAAGACGAGGACGAGGAGGAGGAGGAGGAGGCAGAGAACCCTACTCCCAAAGGGAAAAAGAGAGCAGCCTCCATAGATCCAGAGGAGGCGGCGTCCAAGAGGGGAAGGGTATCCCTCTCCGAAGACTCGGATTCGGGCACCAAGGGCGTTCCCAAGCACCGCCCCTCACCAAGCCCCTTGCTGAATCGTGAGTACCTTTAGATGCCTTGTATACATCTAATCTTTTTTATGGATTATAAGATCAATATCCAATTTCATATACCAGGCCGGCTTGCGACATTCCTCAAGAATCATCGTCATCGGGGGACCTTTCACTGGAGAAGATGGAGAGCGAGACGCCTCCACAAGCTTCCCCGCCTCCTGGGGCGGACGATCCCGTGGTGTCATCCCTAAGGATTTCTCCAGGCTCCGGAGAAGTGCGGGACTGGACCAATGCAACATCGAAAGCTGTCAAGAACATGGGGGCGCAACCCCCATGGAGACCGGTCATGGGGGCCTTGGGTCATCCGACACTCAGCTGGATACTGTTCCGGAGACCCAAACGGTTCCGGAATCGGATTGGCAGCCCCCTCGGAAGGAGGGGGCGACGACGACCTCTATGAGTGCAGATGCGCCGAACAAGCTGGTGGATGCACTTCAAGGTGCATCCATCTTGGAGGAGCACCATACCTTGATGGGTACGGTGGTTGAAAAAGTTCAGTCCGCTAAGAGCAGACTGGATGAAGCCTTCACGAGCCTACTAATAGGCTTCAAGGTATGTGATGTAATGTCTTTTAGCCGCTTTCCATAAAAAATCCACCTATATATAGATAGTAGCCCCTGAGACTCTATTTGGCCAATGAAGGAGGGCAAACAGAGGGTCTATAGGTATCCATAGTAAATAACATACTTAGCCTTTTTGATGAAAATCAGGCTTCACTGTTAGAGGCGACCGCTCAGACCGCCGAAGTTTCCGAACTGAAGCAGAAACTGCAGCTTGTCGATGAGGACAATATCTGAATTAACAAGCGGCTTGACGAAGAGCAAGGTATGTTTCTAGTGCTCCATATTCCACGGAGTTAGTTTGCAAATGCTTAAGTGAAGCTCACGTGCTGCTATATGCATAATTGCAGATGGTGCTGCTGAGGTCGAGACCCTCAGGAGTGACCTTGCCTGTGCGAAGGAGCATGCAAGGATGAGTGATGCGGCCGAGAAGGCGGCTGCCGATTTGAAGGATGAACAGGCCACCCGGCTCCAGTTCAAGGAGCGCGTATCCAAGATTGAGCAAGAGCTCAAGGACGCAACTCGCAAGTGCGAGCTCCTCAAGGAGGGGAATAAAGCGAAGGCGGCCGAACTCGCCAAGGCCCTTTAGGACGCCCAAGAGGCGAGGTCCGAATCCCGAGCGGCTCATGAGGAGCTCCGACAGGCCGGACAGATAGCGGCTGGTATGCCCTTTCTTTTACAGTCTAAGTTTGGCAATCAGAGGTATGCCTTACTTAATCGACTTTGGAGTTCTCCAGACTCTTTTGCGGATCTACCGAAGAGCACCACTGATGCAACGCAATTCTACCGGGCCCAAGAGGGGTATACAACGAAGAGGCTGTTCTGGTCGCAATATGCAACGCAGGAGCATTCAACGCTGCTGAACGACTAGATGGCGCAGTGAGCTGAGTTGCACAAGATGTCCGGAGCAGCCATGAAGGAGGTTATAAACCGGTTGCGGCCGGCTGAACCCGTTCCAAGCAGTTATTTTGGCCTAGTGAGGCGACTCATTGATGTCGTGCCCCGAATTGATGCCATCAAACGACCGGTGTGCATAGAAGGTGCACAGAGGGCCTTCGCCCATGTGAAGGTGCACTAGGCCAAGATGAAAGCCGTCGTTGTCGTGTTGGAGGGTCCTCCCGAAGGCAAGGATCACCGCACGTTGGAGCGTTATTTAATCGACGTCCAAGAGGGTGCTCGTTTGATAGAGGGTCAATGCTCACAGGACATTATATTCGAATGAATGAGTCCGAACGACCCGGTCGTGTGTATTATAGATATTAAGGTTTTGTAATACATTTGTGCCATTATCTGAATTTGCTTTCCTCTTGTTCGACTGTTTTTGTATGCCTGAGAGTTTTCCTGTCGTCGGCTTCAACCCCCACGTAGATGCTATGGGGGTGTTCGGAATAGCACATGAGCACTCTTGACCCAACGTCTTGGTCCACGATGGAGGTGTCTATGCGGCGAACTATGCAATTGGACTATATGCCTTTACCGCTCTCACTTAGCCATAGGAGTTTGACAATGGGGCTATAAAATAGCCCCTAGTACGTATGTGACTATCCGAATGCGAATACGTTACGTATATGACTGGAAATACAGTCCTTCGTTTAATACGGAAAAATCGCTAAAGATTTAGTAAGTCACCGAACGGTTGGCCAGCTCTCGCCGCATCATGACAGTCAATTTTCGGCTTTCTCTACTGATGTTCTTGACCGGATGAACCAGAAACACAATCGCAGTAGTTCTCCCTTTACTACCTTAGCCGAACAAACGGAACATAAGGTAGCAAACACAGGAGCCGGGCAACCCAACTATTGACCAAAGACAAGATTCAGAGCCAATGCATATAATGCCATGCTCGGGACGCCGAAGTGTGCTACAAAGATGTTCGGGCTTTTTGTTTAGCGGCACATATGTGGCTGTATAGATCCCCTGGCAGTGGGTGTCGAGGTATGTGAGACAACTGGAGAGACAGAGTACAGTTTTATAAATAAAGTTGATACCGAAAAATTGTCCCTACTAGGGCATGATTGATACGTCAAGACGTGATCTTACAGAGGGTACCATAAGTACCAAAATCATTTTACATGCCAAGGGTCTAATAAGAAGGAGAAAAGCTTAGTACATGCCCTCTAAATGAGGTTTGGTTTCAAGAGTCCTTTGGATGTCCTGCCGCACGTCTGCGCCGCTTTCGCCTTGTAGAGAGGGGTTCCTTAAAGGGAACGGTCTTCTATGTCTCGCACAAAACCGGGCTCGAAGTGAGTCCTTTTATGTCCGTAGGATATAGAAGCTCGAATGCACATGTGATAGAAAAGTAAGTGAAGAAGAGTGGACGGTCGTACAGGGTCGAGCCATTGATGACCCACTGTAACATCCCAAATTTTGAATTTGGAATGTTATACAATAGATCATTATTGCATATCATATTTTATTTCATTTTTGCTTCGATCCTAGAAATTCTACGCAACTCGAGGACCCACGAAGAGAGTTCGGGATTTCATTGTTTTCATATTTGAGTTTTGTCAAATTTTGAAAATAGGATCATTTGTTTTTACTTATTTTATCTTCAATTATTCCTATTATGAAAATATGAGAGAGGGAATAAAATGACTTTCCCAAAATAAAGAAATATTGGTGATTTAATAACAAAATCAAAGAAGATTTATTTGGAGTATATTGCTATTTTTATTTGAATTTAGGAAAAATGTGCGTTTTTCAAAATAGCATTTAGGCACCAAATAAATGTTCATCTAAACCGGCTTGATTTTAGAAGTCAGGGAAAATTTATTTTGGGATTTTTGGAGTCCGTTTAGTATTTCTTTTAATTGTTTTTCTGTGCGTAATGTTAAAAAAAAGAGGAACCGCCTTACCGGGCCGTGTCCGACCTGGACACTGCGCCCGGGCGGACTTTAAAGGCTAACGGCCTGCCCCGGGCCGAAACCCTAGCCGCCGCCCCGCCCCGCCTCGAAACCCTCGCCGCCGCCGGATCCCGCCGCCGCTGCGCCCCGCCACCGCCGCACCTCGCTGCCCCACCGCCAAACGTCGCCGCCCCGCCGCCCGACGCTAACAGCGAACAATTGTTCGTTAGCCTGTTCGTCCATTTTTCTTTTTCTCGGATTTTCTGCGATTATTTCTGATCGCGATTTCTGAACCGATTTTCGTTTTAGCATAACTTTTCGCTCGTTTATCGGGATCAGGCGATTCAAGCGCCTGGAGTTTCGTCTCGGAAGCCTCTTTCTGTTTAACCAACTCAAACAAGTTTTTGCTACTGTAAAATTTTCCTTAGGTCCAGATTAGTAAACAAAGCTTGTTTCTTTCGCCGTTTGAGTTTCGTTGCTTCGTTTGATTTGATTCTTTTTGCAAACCGGAGTTCTTAAGTTGAACTTTCTAGTTAGATGTCTTATTTGAGATTTTACCTGTGCATTAGCTGAGTGCTTATTGCATGCTTGTTTGTTTGCGATAGAGTACACGGAGTGCGCCGCTTGCTACTTCGAATCTCTAGATTTCACGAATCATCAGCAAGGCAAGTAACACTTTGATCATACCTCTTTACTACCCAGTTTTATTGCATTAGATCAATCCTCAAACAATTTCATGGTTAGGATCTGATTAATATGTGGGTTTTGGGAAGTAGATGAGGTAGAACCTATTACCTGTTTATTATCAAACCTTTGGGAGTTACTTCTACGTTTTCTTATATTGCCATGCTATGCTAGTAGACGTGGATTGGGTGAGTGTTTCCATGACAGAAGTGAGATTGTTAAATTAATTGTTTACTTAAGGTGGCAACTTAAGTTCACATCTGGGTGGATTGAGGCACCTGGGGAACCTAGTGCTGCCTGTATTTTTTGGAAATCTTGGGGTACCGTGTGATTCTCCTATGGACCGCCACCCATGCTCAAAGGGATCATGAGATTATTCATACTGGAAACTTCCGTGTGCAGCCGCAAGCTACTATGGGCTCTAGCATAATTGATTAAGTTGCAAGAGCTCTTGAAGAGGTAGACTAGCAGATGTAGGGGATGTAGGTTGGTACGGTCATCCGTTAGTTGAGAGTTAATGCTTCTGAAAGTTAATGCTTCTGAAAGACTGTGTCTCGGTCATCCGTTTCTCAAACACCATGTAGTGCGAAAAATCAAGCGGAGGAGATCAAGTCTTGAGGGGAAAAGTGCGCAAACCTCTACAGAATGTATAAACTAATCATGGTTAGCCGTGTCCCCGGTTATGGACGTTTTGAGTATCTAGTACTTGGATTATCATGTGAATCCCATCATGTTACTTAATTAATATTGTTGGGTTTAATGATGATGCTTACTTGGGATTGAGTTGGAGTACCCTTCTCAGCGTTTAACAACCACCATGATAGTTAAATGAAATTTATTTCCTTTGTAGTAGGGAAAAATTGGCCTTATGCAAAAACTGTAACCATAGAGCTTTCCACCAGCCATATATGCATGTAGTATAGCATTATTCTTTCATTACTCTCTATGTGTTACATTACCAGCATATTCCATGTGCTGACCGTTTCGGGCTGCAACGTTCATGTTGCAGACTTTTCAGACGACGAGTAAGGTGCCTTAGGTCGTGGTTCTATACTCAGTGATGTCGTTGGAGTTGATGGACTCGCTTATCTTCCAAGCCTTCCGTTATTATCGTTATTAGATGGCCTTAAGCCATATTTATTATAGTAAGTTCTTTTTTGAGACATTCATTGTAATAAGTGTGCGATTGCTACTCTGTTACAAATCCTTCAAGTACTGTGCGTGTCAGCATTACCCATCCAGGGATGACACTGATGCACAGAGATCAGACTGTTTGAGGTCTGGTCGCTACAAGATGGTATCAGAGCACACGCTGACTGTAGGACACGACCACTAAGCTAAAGCCCTAGATCACTACTCTCTCTTCTCATTTCTGACTCCTCATCTTTTCTACTCTTTTAGGATGGCGGATGCAAGGAACAAATTTACGCAACCGGATGAAGATACACCCTTTGGACGCCATTTGAAGGAAGTCACTAGATACCTGAACATCGGAGTACCAAGCTTCACAGGGACCTACATCGCCACCTTACCCGAAGAGGAGCGCTGGATGATTCAAGTTCAAGTTCCAGGAAGAACATTCATGCCAGTCACTGAGCCCATAGAGTTTTCCTTAGATGCACCAACCTGGAGTCTAGGAAAGAGCATGGCAGCTCACATCACCATGGGACGCATTGGAGAAGTTTACCACAAGGATCTCAAGGATACTATCTACCAGATTTGTGGGCGCCGAGATGAGCAATGAGAGATGATCAGCACCAGGAAGGATAGATCAATTGCAGCTTTCATCCAGGAGTTAACCAGCACATACGACACTAGGAGAACCATTTGTGCGCAGGCATGATGGATCTGAAGAAAGCATTGACCTAGATCACGGAGCTGGAGGAAGAACTCAAGTCTACGCATGATGGATATGAGGAGGAAATGACGACACTCGTAGAGAAGAATGATGATCTGAAGAAGAAGCTAAAAGTATTCATGGGATTTCCCGCGACTGGAGGAGAAGACGATGATTGCACTTGTCCGGAGAACTACATCATCATCGACGACACCGACTTGGACCCAGACGATAGTGATGATGACTATGTTGATGAAGCTGGAGCAGATATCATGGAGTCTTCATCGGAGCAGTTTTTCTAGTCGACCACCATAACAGTAGTAGTATTCCCCCATGTATATAGTATAGTCTGAGCACTTTTGTAACAATAGTTAGACCGTTGTATGCCCTTGTTTGAATTGATTGGAGTGATATTGTTTGCTTTTGTCTCATGTGCATATGGGTAGTGTTTTCTCTCTAGGCCTTATTCTATTCTATATTCTCATCTTTTTCTAAACCCTTAGATGCCTCCGAGACGTGACAATGGATTTGCTTTCCCACTGGAGCTCACCCAGTTGATCTAGCAACAGAATGCATTGATGCAGATATTAGTCCAGAATCAGAATCAGGGGAACAACAACAACCCACCACCACCACCACCTGTTGACCACTTAGCCCGTTTCTTGAGGTTGAATCCACCGGTGTTCTCAAGTAGCACTGAGCCGATAGTTGCAGATGATTGGCTCCGCAAGATGGGAAGGGAGTGGTCCACTGCAGGATGCACAGATGCGGAGAAGGTGCGCTTTGACGCACATCAGCTTGATGGACCCGCAGCGTCATGGTGGGAGAATTTCACATCCACTTATCCTATCGACACTGTCACATGGGATCAGTTTCAGCAGGCTTTTCGTACTGCCCATGTTTCAGCAGGAGCAATGGCCATGAAGAAGCGTGAGTTCCGCAACTTGCGCAAGGAGGACAGACAGTTGGCTAGTATGTGGATGACTTTAGTAAGCTAGCACGTTATGCCCCAGACGACGTTGCTACGGATGCAGCTAAGCAGGAGAAGTTTCTGGAAGGACTGAATGATGAGCTGAGCATGCAGTTGATGGTAGCAACATTCAACAACTAACAGGAGTTGGTAGATAGAGCTCTTATGATTGAAGGGAAGCAACAGTAGATTGACAGCTGCAAGAGGAAGTATGGACAGGGAAGTATAATTCTGGAGCTCAGCAAAAGCCTCCTTTTACCCCGAACTCGGGAGGACATTTTCAGCATACCCATGGAGGAGGTAGTTCGGACAACCATAGTGGCCCCAAGAATGGTAATGGGAATGGAGGGAGCAACGGACAGAACCGCACCAACCCATCAACACCAGCCAAGAGGGATCTAAGCCACATTACCTGTTACAAATGCCAGAAGACCGGACATTATGCCACCGAATGTCCTAAAGCGAAGAATGGAAATGGCAATGGAAGTTTTGGGAAGAAGCCCAATCCTTTCAATAACGGACAGGTGAACCACGTTAGCGTGGAGGATGGTTGTTGATTATCGAGGATTGAATGAGGTGACAATCAAGAACAAGTACCCACTACCGATGATCAATGATTTGTTTGACCGATTGCAAGGAGCTAAAGTATTTTCTAAGATCGATCTGCGATCCGGATACCACCAGTTGAAGATTCGAGAGCAGGATATACCCAAGACGGCTTTTACCACCAGGTACGGGCTGTACGAGTATACCGTTATGTCATTTGGTCTGACTAACACACCTGCCTATTTCATGAACATGATGAACAAGGTGTTTATGGAGTTTCTGGATAAGTTCGTTGTGGTGTTCATTGATGATATATTGGTCTACTCGAAGAATGAAGAGGAGCATAAGGAGCATTTGTGTTTGATACTCGAGAAGCTCAGAGAACATCAGTTATATGCCAAGTTCAGCAAGTGTGAATTTTGGTTGAAGGAAGTTGGATTCCTCGGACATGTTATATCCGGAGAAGGAATAGCAGTAGACCCCACCAAAGTTGTCACCGTGACAAATTGGGAAGCCCCAACAACAGTTGGAGAGATCCGGAGTTTTCTAGGACTCGCAGGATGCTACCGAAGGTTCATTGAGAATTTCTCAAAGATTGCAAAGCCCATGACGGAGTTGTTGAAGAAAGACACCAAGTTTAAATGGACTGACGGATGTGAGGCCAATTTCCAGGAATTGAAGAAACATTTGGTTACCTCGCCAGTGTTGATTCTGCCAGATCAGAGCAAGGATTATGAGGTGTATTGCGACGCTTCTCGTCAAGGACTTGGAGCAGTGCTTATGCAGGAAGGAAGATATGTTTCGTATGCCTCACGACAGCTTAAGCCGCATGAGTTGAACTATGCTACACATGATTTGGAGTTAGCAGCCGTAGTGCATGCATTGAAGACATGGAGACATTTTCTCATCGGAAACCATTGTAAGGTGTACACGGATCACAAGAGTTTGAAGTACATCTTCACACAGAAGGAGTTGAATCTCAGGCAAAGGAGATGGTTGGAACTCATCAAGGATTATGATATGAGATTACATTATCATCCCGGGAAGGCTAATGTAGTAGCTGATGCATTGAGCCGTAAGAGCCATGTCAACACACTCATGACCGGAGAGTTACCAAGGGAGTTAGCCGAGGACTTTCAGGAACTATGTTTGGAAATAGTTCCGAGAGGCTATGTAGCAACATTGGAGATTAGGTCTACTTTGATGGATAGGATCAGAGAAGCCCAGAAGACTGACAAGGAGATTGCCGAGATAGAGGAGAAAATGAGCAAGGGAAAAGCTAAGGGATTTCGTGAGGATGAACACGATACCTTATGGTTTGAGGACCGCGTTTATGTGCCTAATGACCCGGAGATCAGGAAGTTGATTCTACAGGAGGCCCATGATTTGCCGTATTCAATTCACCCTGGAAAAACCAAGATGTATTTGGATTTAAAGGACACTTTCTAGTGGACCGGAATGAAGAAGGATATTGTGGAATATGTAGCAGTATGTGATGTATGTCAGAGAGTGAAGGCAGAGCATCAGAAGCCAGCAGGATTGCTACAACCATTGCCGATACCCGAATGGAAGTGGGATAAGGCAGGCATGGATTTTATCACGGGATTGCCCAGGACCCGTTCAGGCTATGACTCGATTTGGGTTGTAGTCGATCGATTGATGAAGGTAGCTCATTTCATCCCAGTGAAGACCACCTACACCAGTGCTAAATTGGCTAAGATCTACATGACCAGGATCGTATGGCCGAGATAGAGGAACCCAGTTTACCTCAAAGTTTTGGAATCAGTTGCACGAAACTTTGGGTACCAGGCTAGAGTTCAGTATCACTTTTCATCCGCAGACAGATGCACAGACCGAGAGAGTCAATCAGATTTTGGTGGACATGCTGAGAGCTTGTGCGCTAGATTGATCTAGTTGGGATGACAATTTGCCATATGCAGAGTTCTCTTACAACAACAGTTATCAATCCAGTTTGAAGATGGACCCTTTCGAAGCTTTGTACGGAAAGAGGTGCAGGACCCCGTTATCGTGGGATGAAGTTGGAGAACACCGGTTGTTTGGACCAGATGTGATTAATGAGTCTAAACAGAAGGTGAAGTTGATACGCGATAGGCTCAAGATAGCCCAGTCCAGGTAGAAGAGCTATGCAGATTCTAAACGCAAGGAGACTATTTATGAAGTCTGAGATAGAGGTTATCCTCGGGTATCTCCACTTCGAGGAGTTAAGCGCTTTGGAGTTAAGGGAAAGTTAGCGCCACATTTTGTGGGACCATACAAAGTTTTGCAGCGTATGGGAGAAGTTGCTTACAAGTTGGAATTGCCCGAAGGATTGTCATGAGTTCACGACGTGTTCCACGTTTCCCAGTTGAAGAAGTGCCATGCAGAGATGGCCGATATATCGCTAAGAGATACAGTGCCACTGGAAGCGATTCAGCTGGATAGTGATTTGACCTATGAGGAGAAACCAGTCAAGATTCTTGAATACGCCAGCCGAATCACCCACAGCAAGGTTATCAAGTTTTGCAAAGTTCAGTGGAGCCACCATACCGAAGATGAAGCCACCTGGGAGCGAGAGGAAGATCTACCCAAGGACCACCCTCACCTATTTTCTAGCCAACTCGAATCTCAAGGACGAGATTCATCTTAAGGGGGGTAGGTTTGTAACATCCCAAATTTTCAATTTGGAATGTTATACAATAGATCATTATTGCATATCATGTTTTATTGCATTTTTGCTTCGATCCTAGAAATTCTACGCAACTCGAGGACCCACGGAGAGAGTTGGGGATTTCATTATTTTCATATTTGAGTTTTCTCAAATTTAGAAAATAGGATCATTTGGTTTTATTTATTTTATCTTCAATTATTCCTAGAATGAAAATATGAGAGAGGGAATAAAATGACTTTCCCAAAATAAAGAAATATTGAAGATTTAATAAAAATCAAATAAGATTTTATTTTGGAGTTTATTGCTATTTTTATTTGAATTTAGGAAAAATGCGAGTTTTTCCAAATTGCATTTAGGCCCCAAATAAATGTTCATCTAAACCGGATTGATTTTAGAAGTTGGGGAAAATTTATTTCCGGATTTTTGGAGTCCGTCTAGTATTCCTTTTAATTGTTTTTCTATGCGTAATGTTAAAAAAAAGAGGAACCGCCTTACCGGGCCGTGTCCGACCTGGACACTGCGCCCGGGCGGCCTTTCAAGGCCAACGGCCCGCCCCGGGTCGAAACCCTAGCCGCCGCCCCGCCCCGCCTCGAAACCCGCGCCGCCGCTACCGGATCCCGCCGCCGCCGCCG
>NC_041383.1:328773115-328856710 GCF_002162155.2 Triticum dicoccoides | reverse complement strand
TCGCACCCCGCCGCCGCCCGCCGCCCCGCCGCCGACCCGCCACCTTGCCGGAGCCGCCCGCTGCCACCGACGCCCTCACCGGACTTGCCGGAGGTAGCCGCCGCCGCCGCCAGTTTTCTTCGGAAAACCGTACGGTTTTTCTTTTTAGATCCGCGGTTTATTTTTTTAGATCGGTTTTATTTTTTTTCCGGTTTAGTTATTTAGCGGATGTTCGTCCGTACGTTCGTTTTAATGAACGATTTTCGTCTTTTAGTCGCAGACAACGAACGTTCGTTCGTTAGCCTGTTCGTCCGTTTTTCTTTTTCTCGGATTTTCCGTGATTATTTCTGATCGCCATTTCTGAACTGATTTTCGTTTTAGTATAACTTTTCGGTCGTTTATCGGAATCAGGCGATTCAAGCGCCTGGAGTTTCATCTCGAAACCCTCTTTTCGTTTAACCAACTAAAACTGGTTTTTCCTACTGTAAAATTTGACTTAGGTCTATATTAGTAAACGAAGTTTGTTTCTTTCGTCGTTTGAGTTTCGTTGCTTCGTTTGATTTGATTCTTTTTGCAAACCGGAGTTCTTAAGGTGAACTTTATGGTTAGATCTCTTACTTGAGTTTTACCCGTGCATTAGATGAGTGCTTATTGTATGCTTGTTTGTTTGTGATAGAGTACCCGGAGTGCGCCGCTTGCTACTTCGAATCTCTAGGTTTCATGGATCATCAGCAAGGCAAGTAACACTTTGATCATACATCTTTACTACCCAGTTTTATTGCACTAGATCAATCCTCAAACAATTTCATGGTTAGGATCTGATTAATATGTGGGTTTTGGGAAGTAGATGAGGTAGAACCTATTACCTGTTTATTATCAAACCTTTGGGAGTTACTTCTACGTTTGCTTATATTGCCATGCTATGCTAGTAGACGTGGATTGGGTGAGTGTCTCCATGACAGATGTGAGATTGTTAAATTAATGGTTTACTTAAGGTGGCAACTTAAATTCACATCTGGGTGGATTGAGGCACCTGGGGAACCCAGTGTTGCCTGTATTTTTTTGGAAATCCCGGGGTATCGTGTGATTCTCCTATGGACCGGCACCCAGGCTCAAAGGGATCATGAGATTATTAATACTAGAAACTTTCATGTGCAGCCGCAAGCTACTATGGGCTCTAGCATAGTTGATTAAGTTGTGTGAGCTCTTGAAGAGGTAGACTAGCTAGCAGATGGAGGGGATGTAGGTTGGTACAGTCTACCCGGAGTAGAGAGTTAATGCTTCTGAAAGACTGGTACTCGGTCATCCGTTTCTCAAACACCATGTAGTGCGAGAAATAAAGCGGAGGAGATTGAGTCTTGCGGGGAAAAGTGCGCAAACCTCTGTAGAGTGTATAAACTAATCATGGTTAGCAGTGTCCCCGGTTATGGACGTTTTGAGTATCTAGTACTTGGATTATCATGTTAATCTCATCATGTTACTTAATTAATATTGTTGGGTTTAATGATGATGCTTAATTGGGATTGAGTTGGAGTACCCTTCTCAATGTTTAACAACCACCATGATAGTTAAATGAAATTTATTTCCTTTGCAGTATGGGAAAATTGGCTTTATGCAGAGTATAGGGGATCTATCGTAGTCCTCTCGATAAGTAAGAGTGTCGAACCCAACGAGGAGCAGAAGGAAATGACAAGCGGTTTTCAGTAAGGTATTCTCTGCAAGCACTGAAATTGTAGGTAACAGATAGTTTTGTTATAAGATAATCTGTAACGGGTAACAAGCAATGAAAGTAAATAAGGTGCAGCAAGGTGTCCCAATCCTTTTTGTAGCAAAGGACAAGCCTGGACAATTTCTTATAATGAGAAAAGCACTCCCGAGGACACATGGGAATTATCGTCAAGCTAGTTTTCATCACGCTCAGATGATTCGTGTTCATTACTTTGATAATTTGATATGTGAGTGGACCGGTGCTTGGGTGCTGCCCTTTCTTGGACAAGCATCCCACTTATGATTAACCTCTATTGCAAGCATCCGCAACTACAAAAGAAGTATTAAGGTAAACCTAACCATAGCATGAAACTAGTGAATCCAAATCAGCCACTCACGAAGCAACGCATAAACTAGGGTTTAAGCTTCTGTCACTCTAGCAACCCATCATCTACTTATTACTTCCCAATGCCTTCCTCTAGGCCCAAATAATGGTGAAGTGTCATGTAGTCGACGTTCACATAACACCACTAGAGGAGAGACAACATACATCTCATCAAAATATCAAACGAATACCAAATTCACATGACTACTAATAGCAAGACTTCACCCATGTCCTCGGGAACAAACGTAACTACTCACAAAGAATATTCATGTTCATGATCAGAGGAGTATTAATATGCATTAAGGATCTGAACATATGATCTTCCACCAAATAAACCAACTAGCATCAACTACAAGGAGTAATCAACACTACTAGCAACCCACAGGTACCAGTTTGTGGTTTTGATACAAGATTGGATACAAGAGATGAACTAGGGTTTGAGAGGAGATGGTGCTGATGAAGATGTTGATGGATATTGAGCCCCTCCCAATGAGAGGATCGTTGGTGATGACGATGGTGATGAGTTCCCCCTCCCGGAGGGAAGTTTCCCCGGCAGAACAGCTTCGCCGAAGCCCTAGATTGGTTCTGCCAAGGTTCCGCCTCGTGGCGGCGGAGTTTTGTCCCATAAGCTTGCTTATGATTTTTTTCCAGGGTAAGAGACTTCATATAGCAGAAGATGGGCATCAGAGGGCCACCAGGGGGCCCACGTGGCAGGGGGCGCGCCCCCACCCTCGTGGCTAGGGTGTGGGCCCCCTTTGGTACTTTCTTTGCTCAATAATTCTTATTAATTCCAATAATGACTTTCGTGGAGTTTCACGACTTTTGGAGCTATGCATAATAGGTTTCCAATATTTGCTCCTTTTCCAACCCAGAATTCCAGCTGCCAGCATTCTCCCTCTTCATGATAAACCTTGTAAAGTAAGAGAGAATAGCCATGAGTATTGTGACATAACGTGTAATAACAGCCCATAATTCAATAAATATCTATATAAAAGCATGATGTAAAATGGACGTATCAACTCCCCCAAGCTTAGACCTCCCTCGTCCTCAAGCGGAAGCCGAAATCAAAAAATATGTCCACATGTTTAGAGGTAGAGGTGTCGATAAAAATAAAATATGGACATGAGGGCATCATGATCATTCTTATAACAGTAACATATATAGATTTTGTCATATGATTTCTTATGCTCAAGTAACAATCTGTTCACACTGTCAAGTATGAAACATAAACTTCATTGGGAACTAACAAACTATAATCTCAGTCATTGAAGCAATTGCAATTTATCATAACATCGGAAAGAGTCAAGAATAGAGCTTTTCAGCAAGTCCACATACTCAACTATCGTATAGTCTTCTACAATTGCTAACACTCACGCAATACTTATGGTTCTGGAGTTTTAATCGGACACAGAGAAATATAGGGGCTTATAATTTCGCCTCCCAACATATTCACCTTCGGGTGATGTCAACAATAATAGTTCATGCTAACTTACATCCAATTGGATATATATATCAAGATCTTTCCAACACGAGGTGCTTGCGAAAGGATAAAATGAAAAAGGGAAAGGTGAGGATCACCTTGACTCTTGCATAAAGTAAAAGACATAAAGTAAAAGATAGGCCCTTCACAGAGGGAAGCAGAGGTTGTCATGTGCTTTTAGGGTTGGATGCACAAAATCTTAATGCAAAAGAATGTCACTTTATATTGCCACTTCTGATATGAACCTTTATTATGTAGTCCGTCACTTTTATTACTTCCATATCACACGATCGTATAAAGCTTATATTCTCCGCACTAATAAGTCATACATATTTAGAACAAATTTTATTGCTTGCAACACGACAACTTACTTGAAGGATCTTACTCAATCCATAGGTAGGTATAGTGGACTCTCATGGCAAAACTGGATTTAAGGATATTTGGAAGCACAAGTAGTATCTCTACTTGGTGCAAGGAATTTGACTAGCATGAGGGGGAAAGGCAAGCTCAATATGTTGGACGATCCATGACAATATACTTTAACTGAGATGTGAGAAAACATAACCCATTACGTTCTCTTCCTTGTCCAACATCAACTCTTTAGCATGTCATACTTTAATGAGTGCTCACAATCATAAAAGAGGTCCAAGATAGTATATTTATATGTGAAAACCTCTCTTTCTTTATTACTTCCTATTAATTGCAACGATAACCAAAACTATATTTGTGAACTCTCAACAACTTTTAAGCCTCATACTCTTTATGTGTGAATTCATTGCTATCCATAAGATCTATATGAACTCTTTTATTCTTTTCATTGTTTCTATTTTCTCAAGATCATAGCAAGAAAGAAAAGCCCTTGACTCAACACTAATCTTTATTATATAGCTCACGGACTCGATTACGTGGAGAGATCGCAAAGCAAAACTCAAAACTAATTCATACCAAAACTTTATTCTACTAGATCTAGATATTACTAAAAGGATCGAACTAAGTAAAATGGTAAAGATAGGAGTGTGATGGTGATACGATACCGGAGCACCTCGCCCAAGCTTGACAGTTGCCAAGGGGAGTGCCCATACCCATGTGATTATGTCCTCGGAGGTGGTGAAGAAGGAGTTGTTGATGATGTAGGCTTCTTCTCAATTTACGCTTGAGGGTAGCATTTTGCTCCTTTAGATCATCAATCTCCTGCTCAAGACTTAATATCCTTTTGCATAGTTCCTGTTTATTTTCCTGCAAGAGACAAAAAGTGATAAACTCGATCTTTGGCTTCTTTGCTCTATCAGGGAGGCTTGACTTTTTAAACTCCACATGCATGTCCCTAGGTTGAGATAATGGGGCTTCATCTTCGTCTGAGCTCGTCTCCTCCTTTCCCTTAGGCTCATTGTCTTCTTATTCCTCAGTGGTCCAACCACCATGCTCCAAGTCCCCGTACACCTTAGGGTCTGCAAGGTAATCAACCACATAGCTTTCTCCCTCCGAATCCTGGGACGACATATTGCTCTAAATCTGCAACAAAGACAGCTTCAAACAAAAACAGAGGATTTTTGCATGATACAGTGGTCAAAACTTTCGAGAGATTATATAATGAATTTTTACCGACCAAAAGAAGTAACGTACAAGAAAACGGAGTCCGGAAGGCACACGAGGTGCCCACGAGGCAATGGGCGCGCACAGTAAGGGTGGGCGCGCCCTCCACCCTCGTGGAGGCCTCGTGTCCTTCCCATATTACTTCTTGCTTTCCTAAATTCTTAAATATTCCAAAACGGAGAAAAATTTCCATTAGAACTGTTTTGGAGTTGGTTTACTTACCGTACCACATACCTATTCCTTTTCGGAGTCTGAAACGTTCTGGAAAGTGTCCCTTATGTATTCCTCCGGGGTTACGGTTTCAATAATATTAGTTTCAACATTTATAGGATTACCCGAGATATAATGCTTGATTCTATGACCGTTCACCACCTTCGGATTTGTGCCTTCGAAGTTGTTGATTTTTATGGCATCGGAACGATAGACCTCCTCGATAATGTAAGGGCCTTCCCATTTAGAGAGAAGTTTTCCTGCAAAAAATCTTAAACGAGAGTTGAATAGCAACACATAATCACCTACATTAAACTCACGCTCTTGTATCCTTTTGTCATGCCATCTTTTAACTTTTTCTTTAAACAGCTTGGCATTCTCATAGGCTTGGGCTCTCCATTCATCAAGTGAGCTAATGTCAAATAACCTCTTCTCCCCAACAAGTTTGAAATCATAGTTGAGCTCTTTAATGGCCCAATATGCTTTATGTTCAAGTTCGAGAGGTAAGTGACATGCTTTTCCATAAACCATCTTATACGGAGACATACCCATAGGATTTTTATATGCAGTTCTATAGGCCCATAATGCATCATCAAGTTTCTTAGACCAATTCTTTCTAGATCTATTAACAGTCTTTTGCAAAATTAATTTGAGCTCTCTATTACTCAATTATACTTGACAACTAGACTGTGGGTGATAAGGAGATGCAATTCTATGATTAACATCATACTTTGCAAGCATCTTATGGAAAGCACCATGAATAAAATGTGAACCACCATCAGTCATGAGATATCTAGGGACTCCAAACCTCGGAAAAATAACTTCTCTAAGCATCTTAATAGAGGTGTTATGATCAGCACTACTAGTTGGAATAGCTTCTACCCACTTAGTAACATAATCAATAGCAACTAGAATATGTGTATATCCATTAGAGGCAGGAAAAGGTCCCATGTAATCAAAGCCCCAAACATCAAATGGTTCAATAACAAGAGAATAGTTCATTGGCATTTCCTGACGTCTACTAATGTTACCAATTCTTTGACATTCATCACAAGACAAGAAAATCTTACGAGCATCTTGGAGAGAGTAGGCCAATAAAAACCGAATTGCAATACCTTATGTGCAGTTTTATCTCCAGCGTGATGTCCTCCATATGGTTCGGAGTGGCACTTGTGTAGGATATGTTCCTCTTCATGCTCAGGTACACAACGTCTAATAACACAATCTACTCCTTCTTTATAAAGGTATCGGTCATCCCAGAAGTAATGTCTTAAATCATAAAAGAACTTTTTCTTTTGCTGGTATGTGAAACTAGGTGGTATAAATTTAGCAACAATGTAATTGGCATAATCAGCATACCATGGAGCAGTACGAGAAGCATTAATGACGCTAATTGTTCATCAGGAAAGCTATCATCAATAGGTAGTGGGTCATCAAGAACATTCTCTAACCTAGACAAGTTGTCTGCAACGGGGTTCTTAGCTCCCTTTCTATCAATAATATGCAAATCAAATTCTTGGAGGAAGAGAACCCATCTAATGAGTTTAGGTTTAGCATCTTTCTTTTCCATAAGATATTTAATAGCAGCATGATCAGTGTGAATAGTTACTTTAGAATCAACAATATAAGGTCTGAACTTGTCACATGCAAATACAACCGCTAAGAATTCTTTTTCAGTAGTAGCATAATTTCTCTGGGCAGTGTCAAGAGTTTTACTAGCTTACTGGATAACATTTAATTTCTTATCAACTCTTTGCCCTAGAACAACACCTACATCATAATCACTGGCATCACACATAATTTCAAAGGGTAAATTCCAATCAGGTGGCTGAACAATAGGTGCAGTGATCAAAGCTTTCTTAAGTATTTCAAATGCTTCTACACAATCATCATCAAAAACAAAAGGAATATCTTTTTGCAATAGATTAGTCAGAGGCCTAGAGATTTTAGAAAAGTCCTTAATGAACCTTCTCTAAAAACCGGCATGACCAAGGAAACTTCGTATACCTTTAATGTCATTGGGACACTGCATCTTTTCAATAGCATCAACTTTAGCTTTATCAACTTCAATACCTCTTTCAAAAACTTTATGCGCCAAGACAATGCCTTCATTAACCATAAAGTGATACTTTTCCCAATTCAAGACGAAACTAGTGTCTTCACATCTCTGCAAAACTCGATCAAGGTTGCTCAAGCAATCATCAAAAGAGGATCCATAAACGGAGAAGTCATCCATGAATACCTCACAAATCTTTTCACAAAAGTCAGAGAATATAGCCATCATGCATCTTTGAAAGGTAGCAGGTGCATTACATAAACCAAAAGGCATACGTCTATAAGCAAAAGTACCGAAAGGGCACGTAAAAGTAGTTTTTGATTGATCGTCCGCTGACACTGGTATTTGAGAGAAACCAGAATAACCATCTAGAAAGCAGAAATGTGAATGTTTGGATAGTCTTTCTAGCATTTGATCAATAAAAGGTAAAGGGTAATGATCTTTGTTAGTAGCTTTATTTAATTTATGAAAATCAATTACCATCCTATAACCTGTAATAATCTTTGCGGAATCAATTCGTCTTTATCCTTAGGAACACCAATAATAACTCCCTTCTTAGGGACGCAATGGACAGGACTTACCCATTCACTATCAGCAACGAGATAAATTATACCTGCCTCAAGGAGCTTTAGTATCTCCTTTCTTACCACTTCTTTCATCTTAGGATTTAACCGCCGTTGATGATCTCTAACTGGTTTGGAGCCTTCGTCCAATTTAATTTTGTGTTGGCATAGAGTGGGACTAATGCCCTTAAGATCATCAGGAGTATATCCAATAGCAGCACGATGCTTCTTCAGAGTTTTCAATAATCTCTCCTCTTCTTGCTCTGAAAGGTTAGCACTAATAATAACATGATAGATCTTGTTTTCATCAAGATAAGCATATTTAAGATTATTAGGTAAAGGTTTAAGCTCAAACACGGGATCACTCTTGGATGGAGGGGGATCCCCTAGGATTTCAACAGGTAAGTTGTGTTTCAGAATAGGACCCTATTGAAAGAATACTTCATCTATTTCCCTTCTTTCATTCATAAACATATCATTTTCATGGTCTATCAAATATTGTTCTAAAGGATCAGTAGGAGACACGGCAATAGAAGCAAGACCAATAATCTCATCCTTACTACGAAATTATTTATCATGGGGTTGACTACGGAACTTAGCAAAATTAAACTCACGAGACATATCCCCTAAGCCAGTTGTAACAACATCCTTCTCACAATCAATCTTAGCATTAATAGTATTCAAGAAGGGTCTACCAAATATAATGGGACAAAAGCTATCTTGTGGGGAACCAAGAACAAGAAAATCAGCAGGATATTTAACTTTCCCGCACAAGACTTCAACATCTCTAACAATCCCAATTGGTGAAATAGTTTCTCTATTGGTAAGCTCAATAGTAACATCAATATCTTCTATTTCAGCAGGTGCAATATCATGCATAATTTCTTCATATAAGGAATGAGCTATTGCACTAGCACTAGCACCCATATCACATAAGCCATGATAGCAATGATCTCCTATTTTAACAGAAATAACATGCATGCCTACGACAGGTCTATGTATCTTAGCACCGGGTCTAGCAATGCTAGCAGCCTGTTCACAAATATAAATAACATGCCCATCAATATTATCGGCCAAGAGGTCTTTAAACATAGCAATACTAGGTTCAACTTTAATTTGCTCAAGAGGTGTATATGTTCTAGTATTACTCTTACAAACCACAGTTGAAGCTTTAGCATGATCCTTTATCCTAACAAGGAAAGGTGGTTTCTCAACATAAGTAGTAGGGACAATAGGATCATTATAGGTGATAGTCTTTTCTTCAATTGTAACAGGTGCAACTACCTTTACTTCAATGGGAGGATTATATTTAAACCACTTCTCCTTAGGGAGATCAATGTGAGTAGCAAAAGATTCACAGAAAGAAGCTACTATCTCAGAGTCGAGTCCATATTTAGCACTAAATCATGAAAAGCATCGGTATCCATAAAAGATCTAACACAATCAAACTTAGGTGTCATACATGACTCCTTACCATCGTCGGAACCCAATCTTCCGAGTTGCATTTAATTCTTTCCAATAAGTCCCATTTGAATTCAATAGTCTTCAGCATATAAGAACCAGCACAGGAAGTATCGATCATGGTGCGATCATTGAGAGAAAGCCGAGCATAATTTTTTTGAATAATCATATCTCTTGAGAGCTCATGATTGGGGCATGAATATAACAATGACTTAAGCCTCCCCCAAGCTTGAGCGATGCTTTCTCCTTCGCGAGGCCAGAAATTATATATGTAATTACGATCACGATGAACTAGATGCATAGGATAGAACTTCTGGTGAAATTCCAATTTCAATCGTTTATAGTTCCAAGATCCCGTATCATCATATAGCCTGTACCATGTCAATGCATCTTCCTTCAAAGATAAAGGGAAGACCTTCCCCTTAACAACATCATCGGGAATACCTGCAAGCTTAAATAATCCACAAACTTCATCCACATAGATAAGGTGTAATTCGGGAAGCAATGTTCCATCTCCTGCAAAGGGATTAGGTAGCAGTTTCTCTATCATACCCGAAGGAATCTCAAAATAAACATTTTCAGTAGGTTCAGTAGGTTGAGGAGCAACTCTTTGCTCTACTGGTTGGGGCGAAGATGCCCCGAACAAGCCCCTCAAAGGATTAGTTTCCATAGTAACAAGTGACAGAAAATTTTAGCACACTATATAAATGTTTCCTTACCAAGTTCCACTCACCAAAGGCGCTTCACTCCCCGGCAATAGCGCCAGAAAAGAGTCTTGATGACCCATATGTATAGGGGATCTATCATAGTCTTTTCGATAAGTAAGAGTGTCGAACCCAACGAGGAGCAGAAGGAAATGACAAGCGGTTTTCAGTAAGGTATTCTCTGCAAGCACTGAAATTGTAGGTAACAGATAGTTTTGTGATAAGGTAATTTGTAACGGGTGACAAGAAATGAAAGTAAATAAGGTGCAACAAGGTGGCCCAATCCTTTTTGTAGAAAAGGACAAGCCTGGACAATTTCTTATAATGAGAAAAGCGGTCCCGAGGACACATGGGAATTATCGTCAAGCTAGTTTTCATCACGCTCATATGATTCGCGTTCGTTACTTTCATAATTTGATATGTGGGTGGACCGGTGCTTGGGTGCTGCCCTTTCTTGGACAAGCATCCCACTTATGATTAACCTCCATTGCAAGCATCCGCAACTACAAAAGAAGTATTAAGGTAAACCTAACCATAGCATGAAACTAGTGGGTCCAAATCAGCCCCTTACGAAGCAACGCATAAACTAGGGTTTAAGCTTTTGTCACTCTAGCAACCCATCATTTACTTATTACTTCCCAATGCCTTCCTCTTGGCCCAAATAATGGTGAAGTGTCATGTAGTCGACGTTCACATAACACCACTAGAGGAGAGACAACATACATCTCATCAAAATATCGAACAAATACCAAATTCACATGACTACTAATAGCAAGACTTCACCCATGTCCTCAGGACCAAACGTAACTACTCATAAAGCATATTCAAGTTCATGATCAGCGGAGTATTAATATGCATTAAGGATCTGAACATATGATCTTCCGCCAAATAAACCAACAAGCATCAACTACAAGGAGTAATCCACACTACTAGAAACCCATAGGTACCAATTTGTGGTTTTGATACAATATTGGATACAAGAGATGAACTAGGGTTTGAGAGGAGATGGTGCCGATGAAGATGTTGATGGAGATTGACCCCCTCCCAATGAGAGGATCATTGGTGATGACGATGGTGATGAGTTCCCCCTCCTGGAGGGAAGTTTCCCCGGCAGAACAGCTCCGCTGGAGCCCTAGATTGGTTCCGCCAAGGTTCCGCCTCGTGGCGGCGGAGTTTCGTCCTGTAAGCTTGCTTATGATTTTTTCCAGGGTAAGAGACTTCATATAGCAGAAGAAGGGCACCGGAGGGCCACCAGGGGGCCCATGAGGCAGGGGGCGCGCCAAGTAGGGATGGGAGCGCCCCCACCCTTGTGGCCAGGGTGTGGGCCCCCTCTGGTACTTCTCTGCTCAATAATTCTTATTAATTCCAAAAATGACTTTCGTGGAGTTTCACGACTTTTGGAGCTGTGCAGAATAGGTTTCCAATATTTTCTCCTTTTCTAGCCCAGAATTCCAGCTGCCGGCATTCTCCCTCTTCATGATAAACCTTGTAATATAAGAGAGAATAGCCATAAGTATTGTAACATAACATGTAATAACAGCCCATAATGCAATAAATATCAATATAAAAGCATGATGCAAAATGGACGTATCAGCCGTACTGTAGACCTGCCCGTGTTGTGCCTCCGTTGATGCCCAAGGTATCTTGAGTGCGTAATGATGCATGCGCGGTACAAAGTCCACGGGTGTGCACGGCGATCGACGAAGGCGAAACTGCTAGTCTAGCTCTGGAAGTACCGGGGCGTTAGTTCGCGGGACTGACCGGCCACTTTTAACAAAGTCCGACAGCTTGTTGGCCGATGATGTGTGCGGCTTGAGTCGGTCGCTCTATACTTCGGCTGCGAGAGCCGCGATGTGCTCCTCGGTGTGGAGGGAGCGTTCCGTGTTTCCATTGACTGTTATGATGCCGCATGGGCCGGCCATCTTGAGCTTTAAATAAGCATAGTGCGGCACCGCGTTGAATCGAGCAAAAGCGGTCCGTCCGAGCAGTGCATGATAGCAGCTTCGGAAGGGTACGATATAGAAGATCAAGTCATCACTTCGGAAGTTGTCAGGCAAGCCGAAGACGACTTCCAATGTTATTGAGCCCATGCAATGGGCCTCTATGCTAGGTATTACTCCTTTAAAGGTAGTTTTGGTGGGCTTGATTCTATACGGATCAATACCCATTTTGCGGACGGTGTCCTGGTAGAGCAGGTTAAGGCTACTTACATGAGCACTCGCGTGAGATGGAATTCGTCAATGATTGGTTCTAGGACCAAAGTTGTCGATCCTCCATGATGGATAGTGGTCGGGTGGTCCTTTCGATCAAAGGTGATCGGACAAGCCGAACATGGGTTGAATTTTGGGGCGACAAGCTCTACGGCGTAGACGTACCTTAATGCGCGCTTGCTCTCCCGTTTGGGGATGTGGGTGACATAGATCATATTCACTGTTTTGACCTTGGGGGGAATTTGCTTCTACCACCCCGTGTTTGGTGGGCGAGGCTCTTCATCATCGTCCTCGCTGGGTGGCCTTTTCCCCTTGTGTTCGACGTTGAGATTGCCGACTTGTTTAAAGACCCAACAGTTTCTGTTTGTGTGGTTGGCAGGTTTATCGGGTGTGCCATGAATCTGGCAAGGCCGATCAAGTATTCTGTCCAAACTAGATGGACCATCTTTGTTTCCTTTGAATGGCTTCTCCCGCTGACCGGATTTTGAGCCACTGAACCCGGCGTTCACTGCCGTGTTTTAGGTATTGTTTCCACGCTTGTGCTTGTCGCGTCGTGGTTTGCCATTGCAGTCCCTGGCTTCAGAGGTGCCTGGGTCGCTGGTGTTGTTGCTTCTACAAGCAAGCCAGCTATCTTCTCCCGTGCAAAAGCGGGTCATAAGTGCGGTAAGGGCTGCCATGGACTGCGGCTTCTCTTGGTCGAGGTGTCGGGCAACTCACTTATCTCGGACGCTCTGTTTGAAGGCCGCGAGGGCCTCAGTGTCCTAACAATCCACAATCTGGTTCTTTTTAATTAAGAACCTGGTCCAGAGCTTCCAGGTTGATTCGCCGGGTTGTTCGATTATGTGACTAAGGTCATCGGCATCCGGGGGACGAACATAGGTACCTTGGAAGTTGTCTCTGAAGGTGTCCTCCAAGTCTTCCCAGCTTCCAATAGAGTTTTCTGGGAGGCTATTCAGCCAATGTCGTGCTGGTCCCTTAAGTTTTAGGGGGGGGTACTTGATGGCATGTACGTCATCACCGCGGGCCATGTGGATATGGAGAAGAAAGTCTTCAGTCCATATTGCGGATTTGTGGTGCCATCATATGATTCAGTGTTCATGGGTTTAAACCCTTCCGGGAACTGGTGCTCCATTACTTCATCGGTGAAGCATGGGGGGTGTGCGGCTCCTCTGTATCGGGCGACGTCACGACGTAGTTCGGATGGAGTCCGTATGCGGTTTTTGGCCCGGGTAAGGTTGTTTTTATCACGCCAGGCCTAATGGACGTCTTCTTGCGCTGGTGCACGTCCCCTTGATCCATAAATTGATCTAGTATGACCGACTCTATTGTCCAGGTCCTTTTGCAGGTCATGCGTGTATCTTGCAGCCGTTGTTCCTCTACCTCTAGGGCGAGGTGGCGTGGGTTGGTGCTCGTCTTGAGTTGCCACAAGGTGGTCGGTCAGGCTCGTCAGCCGCGTTACATGTTGTCGGTATGGGCGCTGTGACCTCCTCATCGAATGGGGACATCAACCTGCGCTTTGGTTAACTCTTAGTTGGGCGCTCGAGGCCTTATTCCTTGGCTACCAGGACATTAGTCCATCTGTCATTGAGTAAATCCTTCTCAACTTGAAGTTGTTTCCACTTCTTTTTCAGGCTTCTTGCTGTGGCTATGAGCCGGCGTTTAAAGCGCTCTTGTTTGAGGGGGTCCTCTGGCACGATGAACTCTTCATCTCCCAGGCTCTCATCCTCTTCGGAGGTCGGTAGGTAATTACTATCCTCCGAGCCCTAGTTCCTGATGGGATCATCGGGGTTGACTTGCCCCTCCTCCTGATCATCCTGTTTGGATGTTGGTTTGACCGGGGTGTCTTGGTCTTCGGCATTCTCCGGGGTGTTATTGTGTCTGGTGCTAGTATTGTTGTCTTTTTCGTGACGTCATTTTGATCTGCGCCGCTGACGTCGACGCTTCGGAGGTGCTTCAGCAGGCTCGTCCTCGAGATTCTTCCCATTGTCTGCTCGTTCTCTTTAGGTGTGTCCACCATGTATACGTCATACGAGGAAGTGGCTGTCCAACGTCCGGTAAACGGCGGGTTCTGGCTTTGCTCCTCTTAGGCATCATCGTCCATACCGTCGATGTCTTCTAAGACGTAATCTAGCATGTTGGTTAAGTCATCGACAGAGGCTATAAAGTGGGTGGTGGGTGGGATGTGAAATTCCCCACTCTCAGCCCCTAGTGCAGGCTGGGCATAGTCTGGCAGCGATCGTTCTGTAATGGCGAGAGATCTCATTAAGTCCAAGGCCTCGTTTAGGAGTGAGGTTTGGACAGGGGAGCGAGAGCAGGGCGGGACATGAGTTCTTTGGCCGAGCTCACGTAACACGGACCTCGAGAGTTCGGATCCGGTGTGTGGGGATGAGTCCGGCTTCGTGTTGATGAAAGGAGCCTGGTACGACTCCGGGCCTGCCGATGAAACAATCCCCTCCGTGTCTTCGGTGTTGAGCTCTATGGCTGCAGAGAGTCTGGCGGTCTCCAACCTCCCATTTTCGGACTCAGCAAGGCGCTCTGGATCTAAGGCCGGAGCTGGAGTTGAGGTCGCGAACCTTTGGAAGATCAAGTCTCCTCGGATATTAGCAACGTAGTTTAGGTTTTCAAAACTGATCTGATGACCAGGGGCGTAGCTGTCGATCTGGTCCAGATGACCAATCGAATTGGCATGCAGTGGGAAGCCGCCGAATACGGAGATTTGGCCTGGGAGATAAGTCTCCCTCAGGCGGTATTGTTGTGGCTGATTGATGGAGCCATCAAGCCTGTTAATGACGACACAGTGGAACTCGCAATGAAAGCACCAATGTTGGTGTCAAAACCGGCAGATCGTGGGTAGGGAGCCCCGAACTGTGCATCTAAGGATCGAAGGTAACAAGGAAGTAGGGGACGTGATGTTTACCCAGGTTCGGGCCCTCTTAATGGAGGTAATACCGTACTTCTTTCTTGATTGACTTTGATGAGTATAGGGGTTACAAGAGTTGATCTACCTCGAGATCATAGTGGCTAAACCCTAGATGTCTAGCCTGTATGATTCTGATTGCCTCTATGGACTAAACCCTCTGGTTTATATAGACAATGGAGGGATCTAGGGTTGTACAGAGTCGGTTACAGAGAAAGGAAGGTACATGATCCGAATGCCAAGCTTTCCACCTTGCAAGGGAGAGTCCCATCTGGACACGGGGAAGGTTCTTCTATCTCATGTCTTCACGACCCATCAGTTTGGCCCATATCACATAGCCCGGACGCCCGAGGACCCTTTAGTCCAGGACTCCCTCACTTGCCGTCGGTTATCTCCTGGTTAGTTAGATAATACAGTCCGAGAAACAAAGAGCATGTACCAAGGCTACTTACCAGCCTCTAGCCAAAAATTCCGGGAGGCCCGGAGGAGCTGGGATCCTGCTCAAAGACCTTGCAGTGACTGTGATTGTATTCTTGAAACAACACGTCCGGTACGTGTGAACGATCATCAATCGTTCGCTATCATCTCATTGAGCCAGGAACCACCTGCAACTGCCTACCGCTTTTCTTTGAAAGGTTCTCGGATAAGGAAGGGTAGGGACACCAGGCGGCCTACAACATCATATCAAGTTGGAGTCAAATAAAAAAGGGCTCGTACTGTAGTGAATCTTAAGAGCAACATGTTCTGAACATGAATATTTTTTCAGTAAATGTTGACGGTAATATAAGAAAGCCATCATGATATCATAGGAAAGTAACATACTGCTGTAACAACCATTTGTAGCGATGACTGGAGTAGGCCAGCAATACGTCCAGCCATAGAAGGAGTCCACAACGTAAATGAAGCCCTTGTGTTCAATGGCATCAGAGAACCATGGAGGATGTATGATCCTGCGATGGACATGCAGATTTATCCACTTATCGCAGTGACCTGTCAGATAGGCTAGACTGCTGTTGATGAACACAATTAGCCTGAAGTCTTTATAATTCATGGATCTTGTGGGCACTTGGCATATTAAATCCTTGAGCAAATCAAACTTGGTATCATGTTGGCTACTTTAAGATTACGAGTATTCTGGGCCGTGGTGCCAAAGCAGTGCAGTGTTAATCGAAGGAAGGGGGATCAATCGCCGGGTGTAGACCTCCACGAGCATCCAGCTGTCGCGACCATTGACGAGCACCATTCAATACGTGTTCATGTGGACCCAGTACATACCGTTAATGTAGTTGAGGGTGAAGGTGATAGGATCGCGATTGAGGGGGTTGATCCTCGCCACCCTACGATCGTTATGCTATGTGACACACTGTTTCTGAAGATCAGGCGGCATCAGCAAGCGAGGAGCTGGCTTAAAAAGCTCCGGCCTGAGGGTTTTGAGTAAACGGTATAGCCCCGAAGAGCAGGCGACTAGCGGCATGGTACTGAGATTGTCCACACGTGAACAATGAGCTTGATTACCTCTGTGGGGAGCAAATTCTAGCCACTCTTTCAGCGAACGTTGCTTGGTTCTGCCATTGTTTGTGCTTGAGTTTTGGAAGAGGGGGGAGGCGCCTAGCGGGGATGGAATATTGGACAATTATGTGCGGACGAGGATGGAGAAGCGAATATGTGATGCGGGAAGTGGACAGGTGATGATGACAATGTAGCAGTAGCACGCCGCTTGACTTATGAGACACATCCCAATAGCGTAGGTTCATATCGATGTCAGCCAACTTGCTTGAGTGATCACAGTACCTACTACTATGCCCTAGTTTTTTTGCATATAGTGGAGTAGGACTCTCCTCTACTACTAGCACCAGAGGAGTAGTATATTGTAAAATAGTTACAAACATCAATGCCCGAGCGCGGAACGACTACAAACCGCCATCGGTGCTAACTCCAATCCCCAGCAAACGTTTGCTAGGAGACATGGCAATTGCAAATGCCCGTGATGCAGTTACAATACGTGTGTAAGGGTGGCGGTTTTGTCAAATACTATGGCTCAAAAACAGGCCAGTGTCGGATGGAAATCTGACGACTATGTGGGATTCGCCAGGATTGGACTCGTGGCGAACAATCGCCAGATATCATTACTAATAAAAGGGTTAAAACACCCGGGGTTATAACTTGCACCAGCTGACCACTAACGCCCACGACGTAGTTACAGTACTAACATAGTTGTAAAATGATCAAAGAACGTGTCTATGTGGTGTTTGTAATTATATGCAAACTAGCAAGATGCCCATGCATTGCACGAAACATCAAGATGCATTTTTTACAAAACACCTGTTGTGATTGACCCATGCAGGAGTAATCCCATGTGTAAAAACCAATGATATCTCAAGAATTTCATCGGAAAAATGGTATCTCGAGAATTTCATCAAAAAAATGATATCTCGAGAAAGATGAGAGACAAGGTGAGGAGGAGTGGGGCGTGCTGGTGACTGGTGGTCAGACTGGGCGGAGGCATGGGGATGGATAGCACCGGCAGTGGCCACCATGCTAGATTGTTCGATACACTTCCTTTTTTAATTGCTCAGTAATGAGGTTGTGGGAGATAATGGTGAATGAGGCAAGGCCTTATTTGCAAATGTGGAAAGAGGTGTGGGTATCTTTTTGCAAAATTTCCATAGTTTCCTTCCTATCCATCAGATATAGATCGGACGGCCTATATTGCAGGATGGCAGGCACACCATCGTCACCAAATCTGTTTTTTATCTAGGGACTAGGGAATTACTACTAGGGAATACTAGTAAGGACACCATCTACTGCTTCATGGGCTACTCCTGCACTTCATTCAGCGGGAGCAACGTCCCCTACAACCACTCCCTCCTGTGCTCCATTTGGCGGGCGCAACGTCACCTACAGCCACTCCCTTTCATGGACGGCCTAGTCAATGCTTGCAAGGTGCCCTGCATCTACAAGATTTTCGACAGCGAGAGGTACGTCGACCATCACTTGCTGGCGGAGCATAGTTCCAGATGCGCGCATGCACCCTGCTACTGATATGAGTGCATGCTGCCGTTTGAGGGCTCGTCGGCGAGCCTCGTGCATCACCTCACAACACCGTCTGGCAATCACTACTGGCCCACGGTGGTGAACATCAAGTACGAGACGTGCTACCCGTTCATTGTGACAGAGTCGCTTGAGGATCACTGCTGCCTTCTAGTCACGGAGGAGCATGATAGCATCTTCCTCTTGGCCGTGGGCACTGGCAAGGCCCGCGCAAGCTGCCCCGTCTCTGTAGTGTGCGCCAGGGGAGATGCCGCTGGCGCTAACATGAGGCCGGTGTACGGGTGCGTGCTCACTGTTACTGTCGCTCTGAAGTAGGAGGGCGCCCACGCCACCTCCATCATGCTGAATGGGACTGTGCCGAGCTGCTCTGTTCCCGGCAATGTGGACATGGAATACGCCTGGTATGATTTTCACCCCAAGATGATGCACGGGGACTCCAAGGAGGTTCACTTGGTCGTATGCATTACCAAGTCAGTTGTTCATCATTAGTCTTCGCTCAATGTAATATGCTGTCTAAGCATGTGGAGACTTCTTATTTATGTAGTATAGAACCTTCCATGCATGATCTTGCTCTATTAGAGTATTGCGCTTGAATAAAAGTGTATCCATTTATGGTTTAGTCTAGAATCTTCCATGTATGCGTTTGCTCCATTAGAGTTCTCACTTGCCATTTATGAGATTAATTGACAATTTTTACTACAGTAATGGTGAAATACTTATGATGAACCATTTCTTACATCTCCTCTGCCCCCTTCCAAGTCACCTTACAAAAACCAAATAATCCCAAAACACTTAGGCGCGGTGCATTAACTCCCACCTTGTTTCTTGTTTCTTGACATATCAACCAATAAGAGATGTGCGGCGTGCATGTTTTCAATGAGTTGAGACTACCAAACACGACATACAGTGGTACCAAAACTGTCGGCAGCCTGAGATGAATACGACAGAAACCTAACCCTAAATTTTTTGCTAAACCTGAAAATCCAGGAGCCTTTAGGTGGATAGAATCGTGTATACAGTAGGAAAATAATGTGCAAAACTTTTGTGCTAACAATTGGAATTAGAGAAGCATAAAAGTGTCGAACCGTACCCTAACTTCGTGGAGGTCCTCAATTGCGGCGGCGATGGAAGAGAATGTCGATGATAGCAGCAAATTTCCGCAGTGAGAGCTCGCGGGAAGCAAGGGCGACGATCTGTCGATCCTAGCGACGACAGAGGTGAGGTGCGGGAACTATGCGTTTGAAGGAATTTTCAAACGTTTGCTGAGTATATATACTCGTGCTCTGTCGGTCAGTCCTAGTGAAACAACTTGGTGGTTCTGAAACGTCTAATTGCCAAAGGCAGTGGTTTTCAGTGACACCCAACATTTTCAGCCGGTCTTTCCGAGATCAATAACACAGATCTATCTAAGTTCTATCGGTGGGACTGAAATGTGGTGGTTTGGTCTGACCAGGATATACTTAGAAGGTTTTAAAGTTCAGCCCTAATCGGACCGGTGACTCCGCGTGCTCCTCACCCGGAGGGCCCGAAAGGAAACTTGTTAAAATACTGTGATCAGCAAGAATGAAATTGAGACAAGTTGAGATAGATATCTAGAGGAGGTTCCAAGGCATTCTTGTCCATCCAATTTTTCCAAAAGATCTGAATCAACCAAACAACAATTGGATGTCCTCAAATGGGAAAATATGCATGGCAACATGCTCACAAAATAAAATAGGAAATATAATATGTCAAACATGCACAGCCAATTCTAGCATCTATCAAGCAATGGTCGATGACAAAGTCAACTATATGTGAGTATATTAACTTAGGAGCAAAATGAGAACATTTGATCATATGTCAAACTCATCATTTAAGCACTGGTGGGGTTATCACTTTTACATAAATCATTAATGTGTTCACACCATTAGATTTGCTTTAGCTCAAGTCTAATAGCAAAGTGCCCCCTAGATGTGAGATCCTCCCAAAGAGGGATGAACTAACCTTGGGTTTTGTCGTTGAAGACTTCATGTAGAAGTTGTAGTTGTGGATGCTCAATGTTGATGAAGATCATCAAGAGTTGGGAGCAATCCTTAGGATTTGTAGCACTTTCAATACCTACATGGGTTAGTCCAACAAGGAACAACAAGAGGGTTTGTGAAATACACATATGATGATGTCCATGAATGCATTGATTACCGTGTCCCCTGACGTACCAGCAATAGGGTTTGTGACTCCTTGAACTAGTACATGATGTTGACGTTGTTTGCTCAAGTTCTTGCCATGAATAAATATGAGTGAAGTTTGTTGGAGGAGTCTTGCTCAAGAACTCTCCAATTCTTCCTCTTTGGGACCCACATCAACTTGTTGGGAATCCTCGAAGTTGTAGTTATACTTCATGAAGTAGAACTTGAAGTAGTCTTGGGAACACATTTGACCAAGGCTTGAGGTCGTTCTTCAAATGATTCAATCTCTTCTTGAAGCTTGTCCTAGCTTGTCCTTGACTTTTAGCTTGTGGTCTTGTGGTGGAAGATTGTAACACCTCGATTTTACCCACTTTCTTTTTGTAGTTTCTTAATTTGAATTTCTAGTTGTTTTTCTGCCTTTGAGTTTTCTGAATCTTTGCTTCTGGACTTAACAAACTAAACCACCTAGATATTTAGTTAACATCCAATCCCTTTTTTTGTTTAACTCAGTGACCTATCACTCTCTAGGTAGCCCTCCCTTTAACTTGGTATTTCTTTGTGAAATTATTCTTTCAAATAAAGAATACCAGCCAAATATCTTCATTATGAAGCAACCCTCTCCTACACTCTTCTGAAAATGGCCAAACAATTTTCATAAAAATTTTATACCCTTATACAACCAGAAATGAACCCAAGACCCCCTGACACATTTTCAATTGAGCCCCTCTTCCTCAAATACCTTTCTGATCCAAACCCTAGGTTGAAAAACAAGTATCGCTTGATCTATCATGGCTCAAACTTCGTGAAGATGATCACCCTAGTGACTAACAATACTCACCCAAAAATCAGCCCTAAACCTCATTCCCTCCTCTCTCAGCACAACACAAACAACCTGCTATCAGAAACTTAGAGAAGAGCCAGCTGGGAACTCACTTACACTGGGACCATACTGCAGCCACACTTAGTGCCTACTCACCCCTAGCTACCATACACGGACAAATCTAGCCAGGGCCACCTAGGTGCCCACTAGCCTGGTAACCACTGGCATGGAATGCCACAGCGCATGCTACACCGTGCCAAGACACTGGCCATGCAACCACCGCACCATAATGCTTCCTTGGTACCCATAGCCACCCACAGTCGCTGCAGCATGCGTCCCAGGCCTCCCCAACCTCCAGTCAGTGCCACCCTGGGTGGACCCCTCTGCTGAGCACATCCATGGCTCCGGGTGCCGAGGACGCAGTATGGTGCGGTGATCGCATGTGCAGTGGATTGGCGTGGTGTGGCACGCGTTGTGGCAATCCATGCCCGTGGTCACCAGGCCAGTGGGCACCCGGGTGGCCCTGGCTTGATTTGTCCGTGTCCGGTAGCTAGGGGGTGAGTAGGTTCAAAGTGTGGTTGCAGTTGGGTTCTATTGTAAGTGATCCATTGGGGAATGTTGCATGGAAAACAAAAAAATTCGACGCACACTCAAGATCTATCCATGGAGATGCATACCTACGAGAGGGGGACAACATCTACATACCCTTGTAGATCACTAAGAAGAAGCGTTTATTAACGTGGTTGATGTAGTCATGCACCTGCATGAAATGTCCCGATCAAGTAATGAACGTACGGCACCTCCGCGTTCAGCACACGTTCAGCTTGATGACGTCCTTGCCTTCTCGATCCAGCAAGAGAGGAGAAGTTGTAGATGAGTTCTGCCAGCATGACGGTGTGGTGACGGTGGTGGTGAAACTATTCCGTAGGGCTTCGCCAAGCACAACGGACGTGGATGGAGGAGGAACTAGTACTAGAGGGAGAGGGGGCGCCGCACACGGCTTGGGGATCGTGTTGTATGTTGCCTCTCCCTTCCTCACATATATAGGTGGAGGGGGAGAGGAGGTGCCTAGGGCTCCCCAAAGGGGGCTGGCGGCCAACCCTAGGGTGCCTACCCTAGGCGCCGCTCCCCTTCCTTCCTACGCGCGTGCGAGAAGGGCAGGAGGGGAGGCCCCCCTTCCTTTCCTTGAGTGAGGAGAAAAGGCAGGAGGGGCTAGCCCCTCCTCTTTCCTTCCCCTTGGGCCAGCGGCCAGGATGTGGGCGCACCAGCCCCCTTGTGGGTTGGTGTGCTCCCTCCACTTGGCCCATTAAGGCCCAAAAACTCTCGTGGCCTTCCCGGAACCCCTTCCAGTGATCCGATAATTACCCAGTGCATTCTGAAACCTTTCCAAAGACCAAATACTATCATCCTATATATCAATCTTTACCTTCGGACCATTTTGGAGCTCCTCGTCATGTACGTGATCTCATCGGGACTCCGAACTACATTCGGTCACCAAATCAAATAACTCATATAATACTATATCATCAATGAACGTTAAGCGTGCGGACACTACGGGTTCGAGAATGATGTAGACATGACCGAGATGCTTCTACAGTTAATAACCAATGGCGGGACATGGATTCCCATATTGGTTCCTACATATTATACAAAGATCTTTATCGATTGAAGCTTTATGACACATATGTAGTTCCCTTTGTGTGTCGATATGTTACTTGCCCAAGATTCGGTCGCCGGTATCTCCATACCTAGTTCAATCTCGTTACCAGCAAGTCTCTTTACTCATTCCTTAATACATCATCTTGTAACTAAATCCTTAGTCACTTTGCTTGCAAGCTTCTTGTGATGTCGTATTACCGAGATGGCCCAAAGATACCTCTCCGTCATACGGGGTGACAAATCCCAATCTCGATTCACGCCAACTCAACAGACACCTCCGGAGATACATGTAGAGCATCTTTATGATCACCCAGTTACGTTGTGACGTTTGATAGCACACAAGGTATTCCTCCGGTATCCGGGATTTGCATGATCTCATGGTCGAAGGAATATGTATTTGACATTAAGAAGGCAGTAGCAATAAACTAAATGATCATATGCTATGCTAACGGACGTGTTTTGTCCATCACATCATTCTCCTAATGATGTGATCCTGTTATCAAGTGACAACACATGTCTATGGTCAAGAAACCATAACCATCTTTTGATCAATGAGCTAATCTAGTCAAGGCTCACTAGGGATGGTATTTGTTTATGTATCCACACATGTATTTAAGTTTCCGTTCAATACTATTCTAGCATGAATAATAAACCTTTATCATGATTATGGAAATATAATAATAAACCTTTATCATGATTAAGGTAAACCTTTATCATGATTAAGGAAATATAATAATAACCACTTTATTATTGCCTCTAGGGCATATTTCCAACAGTCTCTTACTTGCACTAGAGTCAATAATCTAGATTACATAGTAATGAATCTAAAACCCATGGAGTCTTGGTGCTGATCATGTTTTGCCCATGGAGATCATGTTTTGCCCACGGAAGAGGTTTAGTCAATGGGTCTGCCACATTCAGATCCGCATGTACTTTGCAAATTTCTATGTCTCCATCCTTGACCTTTTCATGAATGGAGTTGAAGCATCTCTTGATGTGTTTGGTTCTCTTGTGAAACCTGGATTCCTTCACTAAGGCAATTGCTCCAGTGTTGTCACAAAAGATTGTCATTGGACCCGATGCACTGGGTATTACACCCAGATCAGATATGAACTCCTTCATCCAGACTCCTTCACCTGCTTCCGAAGCAATTATGTACTCCGCTTCACACGTAGATCCCGCCATGACGCTCTACTTGGAATTGCACCAACTGATAGCTCCACCATTCAATTTAAATATGTATTCGGTTTGTGACTTAGAGTCATCCGGATCTATGTCGAAGCTAGCATCGACGTAACCCTTTACGACGAGCTCTTCGTCACCTCCATAAATGAGAAACACATCCTTGGTCCTTTTCAGGTACTTCGGGATATGTTGACCGATGTCCAGTGAACCACTCCTGGATTACTTTGGTACCTCCCTGCCAAACTTATGGCAATGCACACATCAGTTCTGGTACACAATATGGCATACATAATATAACCTATGGCTGAGGCATAGTGTTGTGGTTTTGTCATGACAGATGTCCTAGTGAAAGGACTTAGGTGTGGAGCCATCTCACCTAGGTTACCTTGAATTGGTTGAACAGAACAAAGGAGCCAAGAGTTACCTAGGTTTGGCCCCTCAAAGTGGAGGTAAAAGCCTACTCCTACTTTAGGTTGTATTGCTTGGGTTTCGATTACTAGGGAGCGAACACGCTTGACCTAGCTTTCTATTGCTTGTTTCTTCAGTTAACCCACCGCTGGGTCTCACCTTTATATACACAGGCTGAGGCCAGTTGGCTTACAGAGTCCCGGTCGGCTCACACATCGTGGCTGTCTCGGTTTACATCTAATGCTTGCCTTACAATACAAGTTATCATACGGTGGTTCATGGTCCCCGATTCTGGGCCTTATCCAGGCCTACCTCCATGAGCCGTCATCTTCACACCTTGGGCTTCCCTAGACTTCTTCATAATGACCCGTCAAAGGCATGACCTGGCCCCTCCTGGGCGGATCATACCTAGGAGTTATATCCCCAACATTAGGCCCTGGGTTGAGTTGAACTTGTTCAAGTCAACCTTCATCATCTTAATCTGAACAGAACTGCACTCCAAAGTGAAAGCTCCATTCGCACCTCTATAACCTGCCATGACGTAATACCAGCAAACCTTGGTAACCCGCCATGACGTCATGCATATTGATTTCACACAAAACCGAGTATATCTTTAATGGATCCTTATCGTTAATAAACTTCCTGAGAATTGAGGCGCCCTCCTTGTTAACCTAATCATCTCATATCCTCGATTTCCGTGCCAACCATCTCATTTTTCCTTATAAATAGGGACAGGGGGCCCTGTTTTCACTTTTACCCCATGCCTCTGCGTCTTCTTCCTCATGACCTCGCTGCGGCCGAGCTCCACCACTGTCGTCCTCTTTCAGCGACGACCACGCCGGCCGTTGCATCAACCTGATCAGACCAGAGAAACGCAGCGCACCTCCACTGTTCATCATCATTAAGTTCCAACTTCATGCCATAATAGATCTGCATTAGGGTTTTCACTTGTTCGTCGATGTTCTTCGCATTCTTCATGTTCATCCTCTAGAACGAGTAGTTTTGATCTGGAAATGGCACAGAGATTGTGCGACACTAGTTTAGCATTGTTTCTCAACCACAGTTATTCCCCTATGACTGAGTTTTGATCTGAGCTCGCGAGTTCATCCACTGCCATAGCTTTTAGGTTCAGGAGTTACTTTTATTTTTGGGGCCGCCGTAGATCCAAAATCATGAGGGAAACCTGTTTTCCAGCACTTGGTAATTTTTTTGCCCCACTCCAGATCTGTAGACATTAGCTCTCCATGGCGTTTTAAATGATAACCTGTAACCCACCAAGTGCCTGCTGGCTTAACTCTAAATTCCTTATTCAAAATTAGAGCCATAGCCCCCATGAAATGGATTGCCTTGAAGAGGATGAGCCGGATTATTTAGATTAGCTTCTGAATAAAAGTTCACCTCATAGCCCTCGAAGGCCAGGTTACCTTTGAAAAAGATGAACCGGATTTGTCTGCCACTTTTTTGAAAGAACTATGCACCCATTAGCCCCCAAGTGCCAAGTGTTGTTGCTTGCAAAGGACTTGGGACTTTGCATGTATTATATCTTAACATAGCTGCTTATAACTGTTTAACCTGTTGTTTAAAGGAGGCCTCATCTTAATTGGCTGATTTGAGAACCAGACTCGAGCTTCAAGAGTCTGAGACCCAAAAAGTTGAATCTAAGTTTAAATTTAGCTTGCATGAAATGGAAAAACTGAAAATCGGGTTTGCCGCAGAGAGAATTGCCCGGGGTGAAGAAAAGACTGCCTTAGTGCAAAGAGCAGAAACCTCCAAAGCTGCTTTGAAAGAGGTCACCATAGAACTGTCTGGCTTAAAACGCCACATTTCACAGATGACCACCGCTATCTTTGGTAAGTAATGCTGGATACTTTAACCATTTCCAATGCTCAACTTCTTAACCTGCCTGGCGACTTAACTACATGTTTGTTTAATAGGTCCAAGGAGTACGAATCTTGGCCAAGATATGCTGGTAAAGCTAAAGGCGATTTATATGCTGGTGGACCAATTATTTACAGGCGCTCAGTGCACAATAGTCGCCATCGTGCACACCAAGCAAGCACCTTCTCTTCTCAGGGATGTTTTGAACAAGCTCTCTGTCCTACCTGAAAAAATGGAAGAAATAAAGCGATCAATCTGCTAGAGCCGGCACTATTACTGCCTGGAGCCAAATGAAGGCGTGGCAGGCGGAACTAGTCCCGGCTGAGCTGGCCACTGGCTGCCTAAGTTTTAAAGAGGACGGGTCTCCATTTGATCGGGATGATTTTTCTGCAAGCCAACTAGCCGAAGTAATCGACCTATCCAGATATTAGGTGGCTTATATGATAGAGAATTCAAAAGTGAGGGCGCCGGCTTACGATGTTGTGGATATCATCCCTCCAACACGTAAGCACACTTTCGCTCCTGAAATTGATCCGTATGAACTTATTGATGACGAAGCTGAATTCCAATCCTTGACTGGCCTTAACTAGGCATTGCCGAACTTCCAGACGACAGAAGAAGAAGAGGAAGAACCGGCATAGGATGACCCGGAAGCTTCAAATCGCCATGGTGAGGACAACTGATCTGTGGCGTGGCTCTTAAAACTGCATCATGGCGCCTCTTCTTGAAAAACACTTAATCATTTGGGCTTGGAAAGCCTTGTAATCGGCTAGTGAAAACAATGATCTGTCATGCCATCGTGCATGTTTTAGCTTTTGAAACTGCTGATGATTTTTCCATGTGCCATTGATGAGCATGCAAGGAATATCATATGTTTTGCAAGGTTCCTGCATACATGGTGAACAACAGATACCCTGGCGGTTTACGCCAGGGCAGGTCATAATGTCCAACATAATATATTCTGGCGACTTAAAGTCTATAACCAGGGCGGGTTGAAAAAACAAAATATTTATTCAAATGTGAAGTCATACGTGTAGGCCTATATCATAGTGATGATGTAAGTATGTAAGTCTGTAAGCCAGAACCTTTACAGGTCCACAAGAGTAGCTCGATTCTGTTTTTTGAAAAAAATCAGTTTTTTTGTCCCATAAGCCAGCTCTCACATGACATGAATCCATTATTTTAACCTTAACTATTCCAGGATCTTATTGAAAAGAGTAAGTGTTAAGAGTACAAATGGGCCACATAGGCGGAGAGACTGCAACCACATGTGAGTTTATCCTAGCTCTCTGTAAGCCGGCTCTCACGTGACAAAGGCCGCCATTTTAACCTTGACAAGTTTGGGGTCTTACTAAGAGTAACTGTCAAGAGTTCGGCGGGTCACCTGGCAGAGTAGCATCTTGCAAACAGGCAGGTTTAACTCAAATTTTCAGCTTGGAAACCAGATCACATGGGTGTGAACAGCTATGCTCAGTGAGCCGGAAGCCCCCATGTGACCAATGAGTCGGCTTGGAAATTGGATCTCATGGGTGTCAATAGCTATGCTTGGCGAGCAGGAAGCCCCCATGGGACCAATGAGTCGGCTTGGAAACCGGATCACATGAGTGTGAACAGCTATGCTCGGTGAGCAGGAAGCCCCCATGAGACCAATGAATCGGCTTGGAAACCGGATCACATGGGTGTGAACAGCTATGCTTCATGAGCAGGAAGCCCCCATGAGACCTTATGAACAGACAATAAAGACTCAAATTCTTTGAAATGAAATGACAGAGGCCCTGAATTTTCAGGGATGCCGGCTTTATTATATTGATCAAAATATGTATAATGACGGTATATACAGCACAAGAGCCAGTGGCTCAAGTGTAATATGGTCCCAGAGGAGCAATGTTCCACAGCCGGTGGGTCTCCTCCTACGATGTGCGTGAGTCCTTGTTTTCTCGAATATCAGTGAGGTAGTATGACCCGTTGTTTAGATTCTTGCTGACCACAAAGGGCCCTTCCCAAGGCGGGGATAATTTGTGCATATCTGTTTGATCCTGGATGAGCCGGAGCACCAAGTCGCCTTCTTGAAAGGTTCGAGTTTTAACCCAGTGGCTATGATAACAACACAGATCTTGCTGGTATCTTGCAGAACGAGCCGCTGCCAGGTCATGCTCCTCATCCAACAAGTCAAGAGCAACCTGACGTGCTTTTTCATTATCAGCTTCAACATAAGCTGCCACGCGGGGTGAGTCATGATGGATATCACTTGGCAGAACCGCCTCAGCCCAGTAAACCATGAAGAAAGGTGTGTAACCCGTCAATCTGTTTGGGGTGGTGTTTATACTCCACAACACGGAGGGCAACTCCTCAACCCAACAATCCGGTGTCCTCTGCAAAGGGACCATAAGTCGGGGTTTGATCCCTCTCAAGATTTCTTGATTGGCTCATTCATCTTGACCATTGGACTGGGGATGAGCTACAGATGAGACATCAAGACGAATATGCTCATGTTGACAGAACTGTTTCATAACACCTTTGGACAGATTAATGCCATTATCAGTTATGATGTTGTGAGGATAACCAAAATGAAAGACTGTTTTTTTCATGAATTGAACTACTATGGCTGCGTCACACTTGTTGACTAGTTTTGTTTCAACCCACTTAGTGAACTTATTAACTGCCACCAAGAGGTGGGTCTTCTTTTCCTTAGACCTTTTAAAAGGTCCAACCATGTCAAGCCCCCAGACCGCAAACGGCCAAGTAATTGGAATCATCCCCAATTCTTGAGCCGGCACATGAGTCCGTCGAGAAAACTTCTGATAACCATCACATTTACTGGCCAGATCCTCTGCATCAGCATGAGCCATTAACCAATAACACCCATGAAGAAAAGCTTTGGCCACAAGGGCTTTAGAACCGGCATGATGGCCACAGTCTCCTTCATAGATCTCCCTTAGAATTTCATGGCCCTCTTTAGGAGAAACAGAGCACTGGAACACGCCCGTGACACTGCATCGGTGTAACTCGCCATTGACAATGGTCATGGACTTAGAATGTCAGGTTACTTACCTGGCCAGAGCTTCATCCTCAGGCAATTCTCCCCGGGTCATATACGCCAAATAAGGAACTGTCCAATCAGGGGTGGCATGAAGAGCGGCCACTAATTATGCCTCCGGGTCAGGGATTGCAAGATCCTCTTCTGTTGGTAGCTTAACTGAAGGGTTATGTAAGATATCAAAGAAAAAATTTGGGGGCACCGGCTTACGCTGAGATCCTAACCGGCTAAAAGCATCGGCTGCCTCATTCTTTCTGCGATCAATGTGCTCCACCTGATAACCCTTGAAGTGACCAGCGATGGCATCAAGCGCCCGACGATAAGCCGCCATGAGCGGGTCTTTAGAATGCCAGGTACATGAAACTTGTTGAGCCACCAAATCTAAGTCGCCAAAGCACCTAACCCGGCTTAAATTCATCTCCTTGGCCGCTCGTAGGCCATGAAGCAAGGCTTCATATGCAACTACATTATTAGTGCAAGGGAACATTAGTCGTATCACATAACAAAACTTATCACCTCGTGGGGAAGTCAAGATAACTCCAGCCCTCGAGCCCTCAAGCTGCCAAGACCCATCAAAGTAGACTGTCCAATAAGTGTTGTTCGGCTTATCCTCAGGCATCTATAACTTTGTACAGTCATTGATGAAATCCACAAGAGCTTGACACTTGATAGCTGACCTTGGCCTATATTTCAACCCATGGGGTCCCAGCTCAATGGGCCACTTGGCCACTCGACCTGTGGCTTCTCTGTTTTGAATAATATCACCTAAAGGAGCAGAACTGACCACAATAATGGGATGACCAAGAAAATACTGGTTCAATTTGCGACTGGCCATGAACACCCCATATACTAGTTTCTGCCAATGCGGGTATCTATGCTTTGACTCGATCAAAACCTCACTTACATAATACACCGGCCTTTGGACTGGATATTCCTTACCCGGCTCTTTCGTCTCTACCATAATAGCAACGCTGACGGCTCTGCTATTAGCTGTCACATATAAGAGTACAGGTTCCTTCTCAATGGGAGCTGCGAGAACCGGCGGCTCAGTGAGTTGCTTCTTAAGCGCTTCAAACGCCTTACTGGTAGCATCACTACAAACAAAATGATATGTTTTCTTCATCATCTGGTACACAGGAATGGACTTCTCTCCCAGGCGGCTTATAAACCGGCTGAAAGCTACAATACGACATGCTAGTCGTTAAACATCATTAACACACACTGGCTTAGCTAGCGAGGTGATAGCCATGATTTTCTCCGGGTTAGCCTCAATACCTCTCTCAGAGACCTAAAAACCCAAAAGCTTGCCTGCAGGCACACCAAAAACGAACTTGGCTGGGTTAAGCATCGTCTTATAGACCTGGAGATTATCAAAGGTATCTTTCAGATCCCCCAACCGAGTCTCCTTCTTTCTGGATTTCACAACAATATCATCCACATAGGCATGAATATTGCGACCGATCTGACTGTGAAACCAGTTCTCCACACAAGCTAATAAGTCGCCTCGGCACTCTTAAGCCCAAAAGGCATAGACACATAGCATAAAGCTCCAAAAGGCGTGACGAAAGCCGTCTTCTCTTGGTCTTTGACTGCCATCTTCGTCTGATGGTATCCAGAATAAGCACACAGACAACACAAACACTCACAACTCGCTGAGCATCTATGATCTGATCAATACGGGGGAGGGCATAGGCATCAGCTGGGAAAGCTTTATTAAGGTCTGTGTAATCCACACACATGTGCCATCTGTCATTTTTCTTAAGTACCAGCACTAGGTTAGCTAACCACTCTGGGTGAAAAACTTCAATAATGAACCCAGCTGCCAAGAGCCGGGCCACTTCTTCTCCAACGGCCTTGCGTCTCTCTTCGTTAAAATGACGAAGGAATTGCTTGAATAGTTTAAACTTGGGATCAATATTGAGAGTGTGCTCAGCGAGTCCCCTTGATACACCTAGAATGTCTGGAGGTTTCCGTGCAAAGATGTCCCGGTTCTCATGGATGAACTTGATGAGCGTGTTTTCCTATTTCGGATCCATATGGGCACCAATGGTGTACTGCTTAGATGAAATCGCCATGGACAAAGTCAACCAGCTTAGTGCCATCTGCCGACTTAAACTTCAACAAAGGGTCATGCTTTGTTGTTGGATTTTTCAAAGGGGTCATATCTGCTGGGTCAACATTGTATTTATAAAACTTCAACTCCTCCGTTGCACAGACAAACTCAGCATAAGCAGCATCGCCTTCTTCACATTCCAGAGCTATTTCCCTGTCATCATGTACTATGATAGTACCCTTGCGACCCGGCATCTTAAGCTGCAGATACACATAGCAAGGCCGTGCCATGAATTTGGCATAAGACGGTCGTCCAAACAAAGTATGATAGGGGCTTTTGATCTTGACCACTTCAAAGGTTAATGTGTCTGCACCGTAATTGTGTTCGTTGCCAAAAGCTACTTCCAAAGCAATCTTACCAACTGGGTAGGCCGACTTACCAGGCACCACTCCATGAAAAACTGTAGAGGACGACTTAAGATCTTTATCAGTCAGATTCATCCGGCGAAAAGTATCATAATAAATGATGTTGGTACTGCTGCCTTTGTCCATGAGCACCTTAGTGAACTTGTAACCTCCAACCTGAGGTGCAAACACCAAAGCCAGCTGACCAGATTATCAACCCCGGATGGTTGATCCTCATGACCCCATATGACTAGTTGCTCTGACCATCATAAATATCGAGGTACAGCCAGCTCAACCACACTCACCGCTCGCTTATGAACTTTCTGGTCACGCTTGCACAAGCTAGTAGTGAAGACATGACATTGGACACCACTTAGCTGCTTCGGGTTGCTCTGATACCCTAATTGTTGTTGATGATTGCCCTGATTGGGCTGCTGGTTAAAGCCACCTTGATTGCCTTGACCCTGAAAACCAGAATTTGAACCGCCACCTCCAAAGCTGGACCCATGTGAGCCGGAGCCTGACCTGCCATGCGGGCCATTATCGTTATTGTGGTCCTGGATAAGGTTGTAATTCTTGTACTCCCTCATGATGCTGTGGTCCTTCCACATGTGGGTTGATGGCCTATCGGGACGACTATGCTTTGGACAAGGTTGGTTCAACATTGCCTCTAAATTGAACTTCGGCCCTCCAGATTGGGGCTGGAATTTTCCCTTACGACGACACCATTCTGCACATTGGTGTTGTCCACAAAGTCTGATCCACTGTCAGTGTGCTTGCGCTTACAATTGTTACCTTGACCCTGACCTGTTGTATTCTGCTGCTGCCCCTTGCCATTTTTCTTCCCCTTACCGGACTTCTCCTCATCTGAATCAGGATCCTTAGTATTATCTGAGTTGGCGTATTTAATAAGAGCCACCATGAGCTCTCCCATGTCATTACAATGATGTTTAATCCGCCCTAGCTTCTGTTTGAGGGGAATGAACCGGCCGTTGTTCTCCAAAATTAAAACTGCAGAACCAGATGGAAGGTTGATTCATCCTCACGCTGGATTCAAGTGTCTAGGTCGATCATCGACATAGGTTGCTTACATGTATCCTTGAAATTCTGAATGAACCGTGTCTTCAATTTAGTCCATGAGTTGATGGAATTAGGACGCAATCCCTTTAGCCAGGTGCGAGTCGGCCCATCCAACATCATGGTGAAATATTTGGCGCACACAACATCATTAACATTTAACATCTCCATGGCCAGTTGGTAACTTTCGGAGGCTGATTTTTAGTGTAATTGGGTTTCTTTCGAGGGCCCTTGAAGTCCTTGGGCAAGCGCTCATTGCATAGAGCCGGCACTAAGCACGACACACCCACTGTCCTGGAAGTCATTCCAGCTTCTATAGATGCTGACGGATTCAATTGAGGCTGTCAAAGAGCCGCCAGCTGAGCCGTCAGCTCTGCCTCTTGACATGCATGTGCCTCATCCGCCTGATTCTGGAGGCTGGCGTCGGTGTCCTTCACTGCTGGAAACTGTCGGCGACTCAATGCACCGGCTGTAACTTCGATTCTGACAGGGAGTTGAATGGATCACGGCTGTAGGAGTAAGCCACCTGTTGGGCTACCGCCGTCTGAAGAAGCTACACAGCCTTCCGAGCCTCGACAGTTATAGGAGACTCACCGGTCACCGGGACAGCCGCCAGCCATGAGGCCGCGTGAATCATGGTGTCCAACGGGTTAGAGAAGTGACCCGGAGGTGTTAAGACTCGCTAAGGTGGGTTTAAGTCACATGGCGGGTCTGCTACACGGGGCTGAGCCACCGCTCCGGTTCTAGACGCATCAAGGGCCCGGGTCATGCCAGGCGGGTTACTTGGTCCTGCTCCAGGCGTGTTGAAAAGATTCCTTGCATCAAACTCTAGAGGCAGACGACTCTGGTACCTCCTGCAAAGAACGACATTTGATGCATTCTGATCCAAGCTCAAGCAGAAAGTTTCTACTTGAATCCGTTGTGATTCCGCATCCAAAGTAGCTCGCTCTGTTGCCATCCTAGCATTCTTAGCATTAAGATCTTCCTTGGCCTGAGCTATCTCATCTCGCAACTTTGTGATGTCCACCTTATGTTGCGCTTGATTCGCCGGGGTTACCTCCACAGTTAGCAAAGTTGCCAAAGCCTCCAAGATTTCGGATAAAACCTGAGCCGGTGGGCGCACAGGGCCACCAGCCCCCGCTGTCACAGCGGTCGTTGCACCAGATGTCATAGCTGCAGCAGTTGATGAATTCAAAACCTGTTGTGTACCAGCCATGAAGATAGTTGCCCTGCTCGGCGACTCATAGGAGTCTGGAATACTGTCACCACCGGAATAGGCCCATAGCCCGCCGTCTTGCAGTTGATAGATTGAATTGGTCTTGGCGGTTGAGGAGTCATCACATGAATAGATGGACGTCTCTCCAACAGACATAGAGCCTTCCTCAAAATCCACCCCATGGATGAAGCCAACAAAACCATGCTTCCGGGAGGGCTGAACCTTAGCGGGCCTCACATGCCGAGCCATCTCAACAGCGTCAGAGACGGCGACTAGCTCAGGATCAGATTCATCGATCTTGCCGATGAAGACTTGAATTCCGCCGAAGGGAATCTGATAGCCGTACTCAATTGAATCGGCCTCTAGACCCCAGCCAAAGTCATCGATGTAGATCTTGCCATGGTGGCTCTTGGTCATCCGTCCTATGGCGTCTCCCTTGACCCCTGAGAAGCTGCCCTTCAAGAACTCGAAACCACCATGCTCTGGCCCCACAGTGGGCGCCAACTGTCGTGGTTTTGTCACGGCAGATGTCCTAGTGAAAGGACTTAGGTGTGGAGCCATCGCACCTAGGTTCTTTAAGGGGTTGAACGGAACAAAGGACACAAGAGTTACCTAGGTTCGGCCCCTCACGGTGGTGGTAAAATCCTACTCCTGCTTTAGGTTGTATTTCTTGGGTTTCGATTACGAGGGAGTGAATACGCTTGACCTAGCTTTTGATTGCTTGTTTTTGGAGTTAACCCGCCGCCGGGTCTCACCTTTATATACACAGGCTGAGGCCAGGTGGATTACAGAGTCCCGGTCGGCTCACACATCATGACCGACTAGGTTTATAACTGATCGTTGCCTTACAATATAAGTTATCATACGGTGGTTCATTGGCCCCGGTACTGGGCCTTATCTAGGAAAACCTCAATGAGCCGTCATCTTCATGCCTTAGGCTTCCCTGGACTTCTTCATAATGATCCATCAAAGGCATGACCCGGCCCCTCCTACGCGGGTCATACCTAGGAGTTATATCCCCAACACATAGGGAATGACTTTCATTTCTCTCTATCTTATGTCGTGGTCGGACTCAATTTCACACCTTGCAACTCAGGCAAGAACCCTTTCTTTTACTGGTCCATTTTGAAATTCTTCAGAACTTTGTCAAGGTATGTGCTTCGTGAAAGTCCTATTAAATACCTCGAACTATCCCAATAGATCTTGATGCCTAATATGTAAGCAGCTTCACTGAGGTCTTTCATTCAAAAATTCTTATTCAAATATCTTTTTATGCTATCCAAAAATTCTATATCATCTCTAATCCGTAAATATGTCATCCACATATAATACCAGAATTTCTACAGAGCTCCCACTCACTTTCTTGTAAATACAGGCTTCTCCATAAGTATGTATAAAACCATATGCTTTGATCACATCGTCAAAGCGTATAGTCCAACTCCGAGATGCTTGCACCAGTCCATAGATGGATCGTTGGAGCGTGCACACTTCGTTAGCAACTTTAGGATCGACAAAACCTTCTAGTTGCATCATATACAACTCTTTTTTAAGAAACCCATTAAGGAATGCAGTTTTGATGTCCATTTGCCAGATTTCATAATCATAAAATGTGGCAATTGCTAACATGATTCGAACAGACTTAAGCATTGCCATGGATGAGAAAGTCTCATCATAGTCAACCCCATGACAGTGATATTACCATTAGCATCCGTCTAATTCTTGACGAACATTTATTCTCAATGGTTTATCGATCATCTGGCAAGTCCACCAAAGTCCATACTTTGTTCTCATACATGGATCCTATCTCAGATTTCATGGCCTCAAGCCATTTGTCAGAATTTGGGCTCATCATAGCTTCTTCATAGTTCGTAGGTTCACCATTGTCTAACAACATGACTTCCAAGACAGGATTACCATACCACTCTAGTGCGGTACGTGTTTTGGTCGACCTACAAGGTTCAGTAGTAACTTGATCTGAAGTTTCATGATCATCGCCATGAGCTTCCTCTCTAGCTGGTGTAGGCATCACGAGAATGGTTTTCTCTGATGTGCTACTTTCCAATTCAAGAGAAGGTATAATTACCTCATCAAGTTCTACTTTACTCCCACTCACTTCTTTCGAGAGAAACTCCTTCTCTAGAAATGACCCATTATTAGCAACAAAGATTTTGCCTTCGGATCTGTGGTAGAAGGTATACCCAATAGTTTCTTTGGGGTATCTTATGAAGATGCACTTCTCCGCTTTGGGTTCGAGCTTATCAAGCTGAAGCATTTTGACATAAGCATCACAACCCCAAACTTTAAGAAACGACAACTTAGGTTTCTTAGCAAACCATAGTTCATATGGTGTGGTCTCAATGGATTTTGATGGTGCCCTATTTAACGTGAATGCGGCTGTCTCTAATGCATAATCACAAAATGATAAAGGCAAATCGGTAAGAGACACCATAGAAAGCACCGTATCTAATAAAGTACGGTTACGACGTTCGGACACACCATTACGTTGTGGTGTTCTAGGTGGCGTGAGTTGTGAAACAATTCCACATTGTCTTAAATGAAGGCCAAACTCGTAACTCGAATATTCACCTCCGTGATCGGATCATAGAAACTTTATTTTCTTGTTACGATGATTCTCCACTTCACTCTGAAATTATTTGAACTTTTCAAATGTTTCAGACTTGTGTTTCATCAAGTAGATATGCCCATACCTACTTAATCATCTGTGAAGGTTAGAAAATAATGATACCTATCACGTGATTCAACACTCATCGGACCGCATACATCGGTATGTATTATTTCCAATAAGTCATTAGCTCTCTCTATTGTTCCGGAGAATGGAGTTTTATTCATCTTACCCATGAGGCATGCATGGTTCACAAGTATCAAATGATTAATCAAGTGATTCCACAAGTCCATCCGCATGGAGTTTCTTCATGCGCTTTATACCAATATGACCTAAACGGCAGTGCCACAAGTATGTTGCTCTATCAATTATCAACTTTGAATGTTTTGGCATAAATATTATGAATATGTGTATCACTATGATCGAGACTCAACAAGAATAGACCATTCATTAAAGGTGCACGACCATAAAAGATATTACTCATATAAATAGAACAACCATTATTCTCTGACTTAAATGAATAACCATCTCTCAATAAACAAGATCTAGATATAATGTTCATGCTCAATGCTGGCACCAAATAAAAATTATTGATGTCCAAAACTAATCCCGAAGGTAGATGTAGAGGTAGCATGCCGACGGCGATCACATCAACCTTGGAACCATTCCCGACGCGCATTATCACCTCGTCCTTAGCCAGTCTTCATTTATTCCGCAAGTCCTGTTACGAGTTACAAATATGAGCAACCAAACCAATATCAAATACCCAGGCGCTACCAAGAGCATTAGTATGGAACACATCAATAACATGTATATCAAATATACCTTTGTGCACTTTGCCATCCTTCTTATCTGCCAAGTATTTGGGGCAGTTCCGCTTCCAGTGACCATTTCCTTTGCTGTAGAAGCACTCAGTTTCAGGCTTAGGTTCAGTTTTGGGCTTCTTCACAGGAGAGGCAACTAGCTTCTCATTTTTCTTGAAGTTCCCTTTCTTTCCCTTGCCCTTTTTCTTAATACTGGTGGTCTTGTTAACCATCAACACTTGATGCTCCTTCTTGATTACTACCTCCACCGATTTCAACATCGCGAAGAGCTCGGGAATCGTTTCCGTCATTCCTTGCATATTATAGATCATCACAAAGCCTGTGTAGCTTGGTAGCAGGGACTGAAGAACTCTATCAATAACACTCTCAACTGGAAGATCAATTCCCAGCTGAGTCAAGTGGTTATGACATTTTGAGTATGTGTTCACTGACAGAACTGTTCTCCTCCATCTAACAACTATAGAACTTGTCGGAGACTTCATATCTCTCAACTCGGGCATTAGCTTGAAATACCAATTTCAGATCTTGGTACATCTCATATGATCTGTGGCGTTCAAAAGGTCTTTGAAGTCCCGGTTCTGAGCCATAAATCATGGCAAACTGAACTATCGAGTAGTCATCAGATCGAGCCTGCCAGACATTCATAACATCTGCTTCAGCTCCTGCAGCAGGTCTATCACCTAGTGGTGCATCAAGGACATAATTCTTCTATGCAGCATTGACGATAATCCTCAAGTTACGGACGCAGTCCGTGTAGTTTCTACCATCATCTTTCAACTTAGCTTTCTCTAGGAATGCATTACAATTCAAGGGAACGGCACGGGCCATTGATCTACACCATGGATATGCAAAAACTATTAAGAATAAATTCATGATAAGTTTTAGTTCAAATAATAAAATTACTAATAAACTCCCACTTAAATCAACATCCCTCAAGTTGTCTAAGTGATACATGATTCAAATCAACTAACCCATGTCCGATCATCATGTGAGATGGGGTAGTCTTCAATGGTGAACATCTCTATGCTGATCATATCTACTAATGACTCACGTTCGACCTATCAGTCTCCAGTGTTCCGAGACCATGTTTGTACATGCTACGCTCGTCAAGTTTAACCCAAGTATTTTGCGTGTGCAAAAACTGGCTTACACCCGTTGTATGAACGTAGAGTCTATCACACCCGATCATCACGAGGTGCTTCGAAACAAAGAACTTTAGCAACGTGCATACTCGGGGAGAACACCTTTAACTTGAAATTAAGTGGAGGTACCATCTTATAATGCTACTATTGCTCTAAGAAAAATACGATGCATAAAGGATAAACATCACATGCAATCAAAAAGTATGTGACATGATATGGCCATCATCAGCTTGTGCTTTTGATCTCCATCTCCAAAGCTTCGACATGATCTCCATCATCACCGGCATGATACCTTGATCTCCATCGCCGCGTTGGGGTCGTCTCGCCAACTATTGCATCTACAACTATTGCTAATGCATAGCGATAAAATAAAGCAATTACGTGACGCTTAAGTGATTGACGTGCAGGTTATACATAATTAAAGACAACCCTAAGGCTCCTGCCGGTTGTCATACTCATCGACATGCAAGTCGTGAACTTATTACAAAACATGATTATCTCATACATCAACAAATATCACATCATATCTTGACCATATCACATCACAACATGCCCTACAAAAACAAGATAAACGTCCTCTACTTTGTTGTTGAAAGTTTTACGTGGCTGCTACGGGCAACTAGCAAGAACCGTTCTTACCTATGCAAAACCACAACAGTGATTATCAAGTTTCTATTTAAATTTCTGCAAGGACCACCCTAGTCAAACCCGATTCAACTAAAGTAGGAGAAACACACACCCGCAAGCTACCTTTATGCAAAACAAGTTGCATGTCAGTCGGTGGAACCTGTCTCATGTGCGTGGACATGTAAGGTTGGTCCGGGCTTGTAACATCCCAGTTTTCAATTTGGATGTTATATATAGATCATCATATACATATCATATTTTATTTGCATTTTGGTGGTGATCCTAGGAATCTTAAGCAACTCAAGGACCCAAGGAGAGAGTTGGAGGTTTCCCAAAAATTTCATATTTGAATTTATTTCAAATTTGAAAAGAGGATCAATTTGATTTTCAATATTTTCTTTCCAATTATTTCCAGCAATAAAATAAATGAGAGAAGATAATATGACTTCTTCAATAGAGTAGAAATATTGGAAAAGAAATGTTGAAATCAAATTATTATTTTATTTGTATTCTATTTGCATTTTATTTGAATTAGAGAAAAACATGCATTTTTAAAAATTGCATTTAGTCCAGAAAAATGTTCATAATGTCCCAAATATTAGGTAGGGACCATAAAAATTGGAATTTTTTAGAAGTTTATGTTTATTTATTTAGGATTTTCTCTCGAAAAATATTTTTAAAAAATCTCTCCTAGGCCGGCCCAGCCGACCCAGGCCACAGCCCAGCCGCGCGCCACCGCCTTCCACGCGACGCTGTTGTGCCGTCACCGGACTCTCGACGGAGTCTGAGCTCGCGCGCTTCGCCCTGACCGCCTCCCCAAGACAGATCCCCGGGGGCCCTTTATAAGGGGAGCCCGCCGCCGCCCTCGACCCCCTCATCGCCCCGCCGCCGCAGCACCACACCACTGTTGTCGCCCGCTCGCGCTGCCGCCGAACAGCACCGCCGCCGCCGCCGCTGCTGCTAGCTGCCGCCGCCGCCCCGCCTCGCTGCTGCCCCGCCGCCGCCAAGCCACCGTGGCCGGAGCCACCACCTCCTCGGAAAGCCGCCGCCCGCCACACAGTTGCCGCCGACACCGTTTCGGTATAAAAACCGAACCATCCCATTTTTTAGGTTTTCTCGTTTAATTTTTACTAGACCGGTTTATTATTTTAGATCGATTAGATGTTGAACGTTCACCCGTTAGATTCTTATAACGAACGATTTTGTTCGTTTAGTTCTGTTTTCGAACGTTCGTTATGTAGTTTTTTTCTTTTTAGTTTTATTTTCGTCCAGGGACCTATCCGCGAATAGTTTTCTTGCAATTTAGCCCCTGATCTTAAAACTAGCGTAAATTTTAGCTCGTCTATCCAAATTAGATGAAACCAACAGCTAAGTCTTCGTAACAATCTCTTATTTCTAGTAAACCAACTTGAACATGATTTTGACAATTTAAAATTTGAGTTTGGTTCAGATTAGTATACATTATTGTTTTGTTTGCATCTTGAGTTTCCTAACTCCGTTTGAGTCGTTTCTCTTTGCAAATCATAGCTAATCACATGTACCTACTATTAAGATCTAATTCACATGGAAATAATGTTGTTAGGTTTTGTTTTCTGTTTAGTTTAGATGTTTGCTTGTTTTGAGTTTTATTTGGATCTTTTCTCGATTTCTCTTCATTTCGTTTGAGTGATTGCTTATGTATGCTATTGTTTGTCTACGCTAGATTACCCGGAGTTTGAAGCTTGTTACTATCAATCCCCAGAGTTTGTAGATCATCAGCAAGGCAAGTTACACTTTGATCATACTCTTCCATACCCAGTTTTTACTATGCATTAGTTCGGCCCTCAAATATTTGCATGAGTATGGTTCGGAACATGTGGTTTGGTTGTAGTACTTGAGGTAGGAACCTAATATCTATTGATCACCCCAGGAATATACATTATGTTGTATTATTGCTTAGCCATGCTCGTAGACGGGGATTGGATTGTGATACACATGGAAGTTATGAAAGTTATTATTCTTGGACAACATTACACTACTAGGGAAAAGCCTAGCAGCAGCGCGGGTTTTAGGCCTATCAGTAGTGTGGGAAGGAGCGCTACTGATAAGGCACTACAGCTAAAGCTTAGCAATAGCGTGCCTAGATCCACGCTACTGCTAAATTGACTTAGTAGTAGCGCTTCTTCAGAACAGTGCTACTGGTAATTAGTAGTAGCGCTTCTCCTTTCCCGCGCTACTACTATTATTTAGTATTTTATTTCTTTTTTATTTCATGTTGTATTCATACACCTTTACTCAAGTTTTCATACAACAGGAATTTAGAGATTGTTTTTACATCATAATGAGTTATTACATCACGGGGTGAAAGAACCGTGGACTAGTTTCAAGTGGATGTCCATCCACTTGAAACTAATCCGCAGTTCTTTCACCCAATGATATAATAATGTCATCATCATCATCATATCATTAACAACTTATCATCATAATACATCATTGTCATATAACACCTCCTCAAGATCATCGTTTTCATCAATGACATCACATAGCAAATTGGTCACTAGTCGTAATCACAAGTACTCCTCATTATCAACTCTAACACATTACCACATAATAAACATATTGTACCTCATAGGACCTACTACATTCGATTAAGACCTGCTACATTTTCTAAGGTAAAATAGCAAAAAACAAGATAGCCCCTGACTCTCCATTATGGAGAATGGAGATTAGCCTGTCTCCAATTCTTGCCTTTCGCTGAATGTTACTTCCAAGAACCTCCTTGCGAATGTCCATACATTTCTTCCATTCCTTGATGAACATGTGTTCACCGGTTTTAGAAATCCGATATGCACAGGTGAGCTCCCTAGATTTACCTGGCAGTATGTTCAGAACTGAGAGGCGACCATTCAGAGACATCGATGAGCCACACAATCCATCGGGAGTTTCTGTTGAAAAATATAATAATAACTTCGTAGTTAGCAATGATGTACTAGTTTTAGAAGTATGCAAAAGATGCACGGATGTCGTAATAGTAAAAAATCTTACCAGGGTATCTCTAGAGAAGTTACCGTGGTTCAACACATGCACTAGTGGCACGTATTCACCACAATTTGGAGGAGTTCGATAATAGTTATTGTAATTCTCAAGAACAGTACAAAATGCGATCAGATGATTTTTCTCCTTATACATTAATTCGGTGCCATCGGTGTAGTGGGTTTTATCTACCATCTTCAACACAGTCTTTAAAGAATCAAAATAAGCTGTCAATGGAAATAAGCTGTCAACTATTTTGAAATAAACAATATAAATTAGTTAATAACTATGTTTGAGAAACTCACATAGCGGTACAATCGGAAGCGTATCAACAAGGACCCAAATGTCCATATTGTCTTGCTCGATGTCAGGATCACCAAAATCCATGGTGACAATCATACCCTCATAAAAACCATACATTTTGCAAAGTGCTTCCCAATTTTGGCAACCAAAATGGGTTACGCTCTGAGCATTGCACATATTTACTTCAAAATCCATATCATGATTGGTACTTAGGTGTATTTTCTTTGTTTCAAAATTTTCATGGTCTTCAAAACCCATCCTCTCCAAGACATGGCATCTTGCATGGCATGGGATAAGCTAGTTGAATTGTAAATATGAAAATTAGACGTTGAAATAGTTGACGTCATGCTTAATTACGAAAAAACACTTGTCTTTGTTGCGTACCGTTTGAACATCGAAGGTCTCCTCGAGCTTAATGCTGAAGCGCCGATCTTCGTCCAGCTCAACGAACCTGTCGCACATACCTCGATCATCGTGGCACCAGCTGCACTCCCCCGGGAGACTGTCGTCATCCGAGTACGACAGTTCCTACGTTCATAATTCAAAGATTAAACTTGTACACATTCTAGCACAAGTCATGCCAGAATTCACGAAAAAATCCGGCATGACCTTTGCTAAAAGGACATATCGAGCGCCTGAAATTTGCGGGAACGGAAATTAATCAACACTCCGGCAAAACATAGACCACTCGGAGGTGTAAACTGAACATGAACGGCCACTTGGGCAACCACATATCCTATTTGGGTAACACAAGATATACAAGGATATTTGGCTGGTCTCACCTTGATGTCGGAGGGGGTCGGTGACTGGGACGACGGCGGGGATGTCGGAGGGGGTCGGTGACGGGGACGACGGTGGTCACCTGAAACCGTACAAGTTATCACTAATACATCCCGAATTATTGCTTAAACTAAAAAATAACAACAAATATTACATGTTCAACTAGTTTTATTAATTCAACTAGTTCTTACTAAATATAAACTTACTATAAATATAAAAAAACTAGTTCTTTCTAAAAATAAAGTAGTTCAACTAGTTATATTAATTATCTTACTAAAAATACATTAGTTCTATTAATTCAACTAGTTCAACTAGTTTATTAATTTACTTACTAAACTAGTTCAACTACAACTAAAGTAGTTCAACTACTACTACTATTAATCGTACTGCCCTAGTTAACTAGTACCATCACTACTAGTAATTAACATCTACTACTACTAAAAATCAATACTAACTAGGCAACATCTAGTACTAGCTATGAACCCTAATTAACATCTACTACTACTAAATCTAGTACTAACTAGTGGCAGGGGGTGGGGGCGACGGAGAGGTACGGGAGGTGAGGGCGGGATCGGGATCGGGAGGCGGCGGTGCTGGGTGGGCTCGGGTGGCGGCGGTGAGGTCGAGGGCGGTGGGAGGAGGGATGCCGGCGGAGGAGGGAGCAGGGGCGGCCGCATGCGGAGGGAGGAGGGCGGCGGCGGAGGAGGGAGGAGCGGCCGCGGGCGGAGGGAGGATGTGAGAGGAGGGAGGAGGGACGGAAGGAGGGGAGTACCTCGGCGGCGGACGGACAAAGGCGATGGCGGCGGCGACGCACGACGACAGTTATCGGCACGCGGGCGAGAGTGAGAGTGTGAGTGAGAGAGAGATGGTCGGTCGTGCGCGTGGGGATAAGGTAGGGATAGTTGTAGCGCGTTTGCCAAAACGCGCTACAGCTAATCTAAATAGCAGCAGCGCTTTGCATATAAACCGCTACTGCTAAGTGTAACTATATAAAAATACGACAATGCAAAAATACATTGGCCATCAATGATCTTTTTGTGTACAATCTGAATTGTCAATACGAGTCCTCTCCGGTAGGAACCGGAGATGTCTCATATTGCGGCCACAAATTTTACACATAGAGTTCAGTGAAGACCAACTGGTTGTGATAGTTTCAGAAATAACATATTTAAGGTGGTAAACACCCTGTTCACGGAGCGAGGTGGGACTAAACTTGTGGGTTGATTTTAGCAGTAGCGGTTTTCTTTGAAGCGCGCTGCTGCTAACTACAATATCTGTAGCGCGGTTCATTATAGGGCGCTACTGCTAATTCGAGCAGTAGCGCGGTTTGTGGTGGACGCGCTACTGCTATTTTCCTTTCAGCAGCGCGTTTTGCTATCATGTGCTGCTGCTACATAGCAATAGCGTCGTATTTTGAGGAGCGCTGCTAGTAAGATTCTGTGTATAGGCTTTTCCCTAGTAGTGTTAAGGTGGCAGCTTTAATACACATTTGGGTGGATTGGTTGGGGCACCTGGAGATTCCAATATTTGTCCATTTGGGAAATCCCGGAGTACCTGTGTGATTTTTCCTCGGTTCGCCACCCATGCTCAAAGGGATCATATGATATTTCATACCTTGAAACTTCTACATGCAGCCACAAGCCATTATGGGCTCTAGCGTAGTCGAGTAAGTTGCGTGAGCTCTCGAAGACGTGGACTAGCAGATGTAGGGGAAAGTAGGTGTATCGGTCTACCCGGAGTAGAGGATTAATGCTTTAGAAAGACAATGTCTCGATCTTCCGATCATGGATGCGGTCAAGTCTTGTGGGAAAAAGTGTGCAACCTCTGCAGAGGGTATAAACTAATCATGGTTAGCCGTGTCCCCAGTTATGGACATCTTGAGTATCTGGAATTGGATATTACTATTGATCTCATCACTCTTTAATTAATTGAATTGGGTTTAATGATGATAATTGCTTAGTTGGGATTTGAGTTGGAGGAACCCTCTCAAATATGGTATCAACTTGGGAGTAGTAAATAAATTTATTCCTTTGTTGTAGGGAAAAACTAGCTTTATGCAAAATCATAAACTTAGAGCCTCCACCAGCCAAATATTGCATGTAGATATAATTCTTGCATTCATTGCTTTACAGTGTAACTCTGCCAGCATATTCAATGTGCTGACCTACATGGCTGCAACGTCTCATGTTGCGGACTACTCAAACGACGAATAAGGTGCGATAGGTCGTTGTCGTGCACTCAGCTATGCCATTGGAGTTGATGGACTCACTTACCTTCAAAGCTTCCACAGTTATTTAGTTTAGATGGCCTTCAGCCATATTCTTTTGTGTAATCATACTATTTTTGGGGACTCCATGTAATAAGGGTGTGATTGAACTCTATTATAATTCCTTGAGTACTGTGATGGCCTTCAAAGCTTCCACAGTTATTTAGTTTAGATGGCCTTCAGCCATATTCTTTTGTGTAATCATACTATTTTTGGGGACTCCATGTAATAAGGGTGTGATTGAACTCTATTATAATTCCTCGAGTACTGTGTGTGTCAGCATTACCTATCCAGGGATGACACTTAAGCATAGAGACTTCGGTCCATTGGGATCGTGGTCGCTACAAGATGGTATCAGAGCACATGCTGACTGTAGGATGCTATCACTAGAATAAGCCACATGATTTTTCTTCTCTGTTCATTTCTAATTCTCCTCTATTTCTACTCTATAGATGGAGGACCCCAGGAACAAGTTCACTCAGCCAGATGACGACACCCCTTTCAGACGACACTTGAAGGAAGTCACTAAGTACATGAACATCGGACTACCAAACTTCACTGGGACTTTCTCTGCAACTTTACCGGAAGAGGAGCGCTGGAAGATCAAAGTCTGGGTACCTGGGAGGACATTTGCGCCAACAATAGAGCCTATTGATTTCTACCTGGATGCACCAAGTTGGAGTTTGGGAAAGAGCATGGCAGCCCACATCACTTTTGGACGCATATATGAAGTGTATCACATGGAGCTGGAAAACACCATTTATCAAATACGTGGACGCCGAGATGAAGAATGGGAGATGATTCGTACCAGGAAGGATGGATCAATTGCAGCTGACATTCAGGAGATGGGTGACCACATCCGTCGATACGAGAACCAACTGAAGATCAGGAAGCCGATGAAGAAGAATATCGAGCTAGAAGAGGAACTGAAGTCAACACGTGATGGATATGAGGAAGAAATTGATGTACTACTGGAGAAGCATGAAGATTTGAAGAGGAAGCTAGGACTACCCTCGAGAATCGTAAGTGAGAACCTGCAAAGGAGAGCCATTCAGAGGACTACATCATCTTGGACGACACCGACACGGACAGTGATGTAAATGACAGTGATGACGACTACGTTGACGAAGTTGGATCACATATCATGGAGTCTTCCTCCGATGAAATTTTTTAGAAGACCACCATGTTACTAGTAGTATTCTTCCAAGTAGCTAGCTTCGATCGATTTGTAATCATAGTTAGATCCTTTGTGTGAACCTTGTTTGATATTGAATGAAGTGAATTGATTGTGTTTGACTCATGTGCATATGGGTAGTGAATCTCTCTTAGACCTTATTCTATTCTGTTTTCTCACCCATTCTAACCTATCAGATGCCTCCGAGACGTGACACCGGATACGTGTTCCCACCGGAGCTCACTCAGTTGATCCAGCAGCAGAATGCCTTGATGCAGATGCAAGTTCAGAACCAAAACCAAGGTTATAACAACAACAACCCACCCCCACCACCCTCTATTGACAACCTAGCCCGTTTTCTGAGGTTGAATCCGCCGGTGTTCTCTAGAAGCACCGAGCCGATTGTTGCAGATCATTGGCTCCGCAAGATTGGAAGGGAGATGACTGCTGCAGGATGCACATATGCAAAGAGGGTGCGCTTTGCCGCACATCAGCTTGATGGACCTGCAACATCTTGGTGGGAGAACTTCACCACCACTTACCCCATTGATACAGTTAGATGGGATTAGTTTTAGCAGGCTTTCCGCACCACCCATGTTTCAGCAGGAGCTATGAACATGAAGAAGCGCAAGTTTCACAACTTGCTCCAAGGAGGTCGTACTGTGGGACAATATGTGGATGAGTTTAGCAAGTTAGCACGCTATGCCCCAGATGACGTGGCCACAAATGCCGCGAAGTAGGAGAAGTTTCTTGAGGGACTCAATGATGAGCTGAGTATGTAGTTGATGGTGGCAACCTTCAACAACTACCAGGAGTTGGTAGACAGGGCCCTCATGATAGAAGGCAAACAGCAGCAGATTGATAACCGCAAGAGGAAGTATGGACTAGGGAGGTACACTTCTGGAGCTCAGCAGAAGCCCCGTTATTCCCCGTACTCGGGAGGACATACTCACAACCATGGAGGACATACACACAATGGAGGAAGTTTGCACAACCCCAGTGGCCCTAAGAATGACAATGGGAATGGAGGAAGCAACAGTCAGAAGCGTTCCAACCCCGCAACACCAGCCAAGAGGGATCTGAGCCACATTACTTGCTTCAAGTGCGGGAAGACCGGACATTATGCCACTGAATGCCCTGAAGCCAAGAATGGAAATGGCAATGGAAGTTCTACAAAGAAGCCCAACCCCTTCACCAAAGGTCAGGTGAACCACGTCAGTGTGGAGGAGATTGAGGATCAACTTGACGCAGTTGTCGGTAAGTTTTTGCTTAATGCATTTACATCACTTATTCTTTTCAATACTGGTGCATCTCATTCATTCCTATCAAGGGGATTTGTGGATAAGTATAAGTTGCCAACAGTAGCCCTTAAGTCACCTATGTTAGTAAGTTCCCTAGGAGCAGAAAATATGGCTAGTAGGGGATGCTATCAGTTGCCAGTAACCATAGGTAGACATGTTTTCCCCACCGACCTAATTGTCCTGGAGTCACAATGATTGGATGTGATACTAGGCATGGATTGGCTATCCAAGTTTGAGGGAAACATCAATTGTGCCAGTAAATCAATTCCTCTCACCACCCCGGAAGGAAAGAGGATCAAGTATGTATCTAGGCATACGCCGATGAGGACTCAGGTGAATTCCTTATCAGGAGTTGTTCAGGAGGAAGTACCAGTGGTGAAGGATTATCAAAATGTATTTCCGAAGGAGTTACCAGGCATGCTACCAGATCAAGATGTTGAGTTTTTGATTGAGTTATTGCCATGCATCGGACTAATATCCAAGAGACTGTATCGGATGCCCGCTAATGATCTGGAAGAAATTAAGTAGCAAATTAAGGAGTTACTGGAGAAAGGTTATATTCGACCAAGTTCATCACCTTGGGGAGCCTCAGTGCTTCTAGTGGAGAAGAATGATGGATCTTTGAGGATGGTTGTTGATTATCGTGCGCTGAATGAGGTGACGATCAAGAATAAATACCCTCTGTCGATGGTCAATGATTTGTTTGACCAGCTACAAGGAGCTAAGGTTTTCTCCAACATCGGTCTTCGATCAGGTTATCACCAGTTGAAGATCCAAGAGCAGGATATACCTAAGACAACTTTTACTACGAGGTATGGGATATATGAGTATACAGTTATGTCATTTGGTTTGACTATTGCCCCTGCCTATTTCATGAGTATGATGAACAAGGTGTTCGTGGAGTTTTTGGATAAGTTCGTCGTGGTGTTCATTGTTGACATTTTGGTCTACCCCAATAATGAAGAAAAGCATAAGGAACATTTGCATTTGGTTCTGGAGAAGCTCAGGGAACTTCAGTTGTATGCCAAGTTCAGCAAATGTGAGTTTTGGTTGAAGGAAGTTAGATTTCTCGGAGATGTTATATCCGGAGAAGGAATAGCAGTAGACCCTACCAAGGTTGCTTTTGTCACTAAATGGTTGGCACCCACCTCAGTGGGAGAGACCAGAAGTTTTCTTGGACTCGCAAGTTATTACCGGAGATTTATTGAGAATTTTTCCAAGATTGCGAAGCCCATGACGGAATTATTGAACAAGGACACCAAGTTCAAATGGACTGAGGATTGTGAGGCCAATTTTCAGGACTTGAAGAGACGTTTGGCTATAGCCCCAGTGCTGATTCTCCCAGACATATCCAATGATTTCCAAGTATATTGCGATGCTTCACGTCGAGGACTTGGAGGAGTACTTATGCAGGACGGAAGATTTGTTACATATGCCTCACAACAGCTTTGACCTCATGAGTTGAATTATGCTACGCATGATTTGGAGTTAGCAGCCGTAGTGCATGCGCTCAAGACATGGAGACATTTTCTCATCGGTAACCGTTGTGATGTTTACATGGATCATAGGAGTTTGAAATACATCTTCAAGCAGAAGGAGTTGAACCTCAGTCAAAGGATATGGTTGGAGCTTACAAATGATCATGATATGAGGTTGCATTATCATCCAGGAAAGATCAACGTCGTAGCATATGTGTTGAGCCGCAAGACTTATGTTAACACGCTCATAACCGGAGCATTACCTAAGGAGTTAGCAGACGACCTTCGAGAGCTACGGTTGGAGATAATTCCGAGAGGTTACGTTGCAGCGTTGTAGATTTAGTCTACTTTGTTGGGTAAGATCAGAGAGGCCCAGAAGACGGACAAGGAGATCGCTGAGATAAAAGAAAGGATGAGTAAAGAAAAGGCTAAAGGATTTCGTGAGGATGAGCACGACACCTTATGGTTTGAGGATCGTATTTATGTGCCTAATGACCCTGAGATCAAGAAGTTGATTTTTCAGGAGGCTCATGATTCGCGTTACTCGATTCACCCAAGCAACACTAAGATGTATCTGGATTTGAAGGAAAGTTTCTGGTGGACAGGAATGAAGAAGGATATTGCCGAGTATGTAGAAGTATGTGATGTATGTCAGAGAGTTAAGGCAGAGCATCAGAAACCAGCAAGGTTGCTCCGTTGCCAATACCCGAATGGAAGTGGGATAAACTTGGCATGGATTTTATCACTGGATTGCCCAGGAATCGTTCAGACTATGACTCTATTTGGGCTGTAGTTGATCGCTTGATGAAAGTATCCCATTTCATCCCGGTGAAGACAACTTATACGAGTGCTAAGTTGGCAAAGATATACATGACCAGGATCGTATGTCTGCATGGAGTTCCGAGGACCATTGTATTAGATAGAGGAACATAGTTTACTTCAAAGTTTTGGAATCAGTTGCATGAAACTTTGGGTACCAGGCTAGAGTTCAGTACAACCTTTCATCCATAGATAGATGGACAGACTGAGAGAGTCAATCAGATTCTGGAGGACATGTTGAGAGCTTGTGCACTAGATTATGGATATAGCTAGGATGACAATTTGCCCTATGCAAAGTTCTCCTATAACAACAACTATCAAGACAGTTTGAAGATGGCCCCTTTCGAAGCTTTGTATGGAAGGAGGTGCAGGACACTGTTATCATGGGATGAAGTTGGAGATAGACAGTTGTTCGGACCAAACTTAATCCAAGATTCTAAAGAGAAGGTTAAGTTGATTCGAGACAGACTCAAGGTAGCCTAGTCCAGGAAGAAGAGTTATGCAGATACTAAACGCAAGGAGGTAGCCTACAAAGTCGGAGATAGAGCATATCTTCGTGTGTCCCCACTTCGAGGAGTTAAACGCTTTGGAGTCAAGGGAAAGCTAGCACCGCATTTTGTGGGACCATACAAAGTTTTGGAACTCATGAGAGAAGTTGCGTACAAGTTGGAATTGCCTGAAGGATTGTCAGGAGTTCATGATGTGTTCCACGTTTCCCAGTTAAAGAAGTGCCACGCTGAGATGGCCGATATTCCTCTAAGAGATACAGTGCCACTGGAAGCAATTCAGTTGGATAGTGATCTAACCTATGAAGAGAAGTCAGTGAAGATTCTCAAGTTTCCAGTCGTGTTACTCAGCACAAGGTTATAAAGTTTTGCAAAGTTTAGTGGAGCCATCATACCGAGGTGGAAGCCACCTGGGAACGGGAAGAAGACCTCCGCAAGGACAAACCAAACATTTTTGCTGACCAACCCGAATCTCGAGGGCGAGATTCACTTTAAGGGGGGTAGGTTTGTAACATCCCAATTTTCAATGTGGATGTTATAGATAGATCATCATATGCATACCATATTTTATTTGCATTTTGGTGGAGATCCTAGAAATCTTAAGCAACTCAAGGACCCAACGAGAGAGTTACAGGTTTCACAAAAAATTCATATTTGAATTTATATCAAATTTGAAAAGAGGACCAATTTGATTTTCAATATTTTCTTTCCAATTATTTCCAACAATAAAAAAAGAGAGAAGATAATATGACTTCTCCAACAGAGGAGAAATATTGGAAAAAATGTTGAAATCAAATTATTATTTTATTTGTATTCTATTTGCATTTTATTTGAATTAGAGAAAAAGATGCATTTTCAAAAATTGCATTTAGTCCAGAAAAATGTTCATAATGTCCCAAATATTACATATGGATTGTGAAAATTGTTTCTGGAATTTTTAGAAGTTTATTTTTATTTATTTGGGATTTTCTCGCGAAAATCGTTTAAAAAATCTCTCCTAGGCCGGCCCAGCCGCACGCCACCGCCTTCCCCGCGACGCCGCCATGCCATCGCCTGACTCCCGAAGAAGTCCAAGCTCGCGCACTTCACCCCGTCCTCCTCCCCAAGACGGATCCCTGGGGGCCCATTATAAGCGGAGCCCGCCGCCACCGTCGAACCCCTCATCACCCCGCCGCCGCGGCACTGCAGCACCGCCGCCGCCCGCTCGCGCCGCGGCCGACACGCGCCGCCGCCACCCTGCCTCGCTGCTGCCCCCCCTCCCGCCGCCAAGCCGCCGGAGCCGGAGCTACCACCTCGCCGTTGCCGCCGACGCCGTTTTGGTATAAAAATCATACCATCCCGGTTTTTTTTTTGGTTTTCTTGGTTTATTTTTATTAGACCGATTTATTTTTTTAGATTGATTAGATGTTGAACATTCACCCATTAGTTTCTTATAACAAACTATTTCGTTTGTTTAGTTCTGTTAACGGACGTTCGTTCTGTAGTTTTTTCTTTTTAGTTTTATTTTCAGCCAGGGACCTATCCGCGAATAGTTTTCTCGCGATTTAGTCCCTGATCTTAAAACTAGCGTTTCTTTTAGCTCGTTTATCCAAATTAGATGAAACCAACGCCTAAATCTTCGTAACGGTCTCTTCTTTCTAGTAAACAAACTTGAACATGATTTTGAAAATTTGAAATTTGAGTTTGGTTCAGATTAGTTTACATTCTTGTTTCGTTTGTATCTTGAGTTTTGTAACTCTGTTTGAGTCGTTTCTTTTTTCAAATCATAGCTAATCACATGTACCTACTATTAAGATCTAATTCACATAGAAATAATAATGTTGTTAGGTTTTTTTTCCTATTTAGTTTAGATATTTGCTTGTGTCGAGTTTTATTTGAATCTTTTCTCGATTTCTCTTTGTTTCGTTTGAATGATTGCTTATGTATGCTAATGTTTGTCTACACTAGATTACCCGGAGTGAAAAGCTTGTTACTAAGAATCCCTAGAGTTTGCATATCGTCAGCAAGGTAAATTACACTTTGATCATGCTCTTATATACCTACTTTTTACTATGCATTAGTTCCGCCCTCAAATATTTGCATGAGTAGGATTGGGAACATGTGGTTTGGTTGTAGTACTTGAGGTAGGAACCTAATGTATTTTGATCACCCCGATAATATACTTCATGCTCTATTATTGCTTAGCCATGCTCGTAGACGGGAATTCGATCATGATACACATGGAAGTTATGAGAGTTATTATTCTTGGATAACATTAAGGTGACAACTTTAATACACATCTGGTGGATTAGTTGGGGCACCTGGAATATCTAGTGTTTGTCCATTTGGGAAATCCCAGTGTACCCGTGTTATTTTTCCTTGGTTCGCCACCCAGGCTCAAAGGGATCATATGATATTTCATGCCTAGAAACTTCCGTGTGCAGCCACAAGCCATTATGTGCTCTGGCTTACTTGAGTAAGTTGCTTGAGCTCTCGAAGACGTGGACTAGCAAATGTAGGGGAAAGTTGGTGAACCGGTCTGCCCGGAGTAGAGAGCTAATGCTTCAGAAAGACAATGTCTCGATCTTCCGATCATGGATGCGGTCGAGTCTTGTGGGGAAAAGTGTGGAACCTCTACAGAGTGTATAAACTAATCATGGTTAGCCGTGTCCCTAGTTATGGACATCTTGAGTATCTGGAATTGGATATTATTGTTGATCTCATCACTCTTTAATTAATTGAATTGGTTTTCATGATGATACTTGTTTAATTGGGATTTGAGTTGGAGGAACCCTCTCAAATGTTGTATCAACTTGGGAGTAGTAACTATATTTATTCCTTTGTTGTAGGGAAAAACTAGCTTTATGCAAAATCATGAACTTAGAGCCTCCACCAGCCAAATATTGCATGTAGATATAGTTCTTGCATTCATTGCTTTACAATGTAACTCTGCCAGCATATTCAGTGTGTTGACCTACACGGTTGCAATGTCTCATGTTGCAGACTACTCAGACGACGAATAAGGTGCGATAGGTCAGTGTCATGCACTCAGCTATGCCGTTGGAGTTGATGGACTCACTTACCTTTGAAGCTTCCACAGTTATTTAGTTTAGATGGCCTTCAGCCATATTATTTTTGTGTTTCGATGTAATAAGTGTGTGATCGAACTCTGTTATAATTCCTCGAGTACTATGTGTGTTAGCATTACCGATCCAGGGATGACACTTAAGCACAGAAACTTCGGTCCATTGGGATCGTGGTCGCTATAGCCGCTTCATCCCACAATGCCCCCAAATCAAAATAAGACATACATTGGTGGGAAGAAATATGAACTCACCGCCCACAACTCCTTTGTGTTCTACTCGTGTATATCCTCTACGAATAGACCTAGCTCATGACACCACTGTTGGGGAATGTTGCATGGAAAACAAAAAAAATCTATGCACATGCAAGATCTATCCATGGAGATGCATAGCTATGAGAGGGGGAGATCATCTACATACCCTTGTAGATCGCTAAGGGGTAGCATTTATCAACGCGGTTGATGTAGTCATACACCTTCATGATCTGTCCCAATCAAGTATTGAATGCATGGCACCTCCGCGTTCAGCACATGTTCAACTCGATGACGTCCTCACCTTCTTGAACCAACAAGAGAGGTGAAGTAGTAGATGAGTTCCGCCAGCATGACGGTGTGGTGACGGTGGTGCTGAAACTATTCTATAGGGCATCATCGAGCACAACGGACATGGACGAAGGAGGAAGTAGAACTAGAGGGAGAGGGGGCATTGCACACGACTTGGGGATCGTGTTGTATGTTGCACCCTCCTCTCCTCACATATATATAGGTGGAGGGGGTAGGAGGCTGCCTATGGTACCCCTAAGGGGGCCGGCGGCCAGCCCTAGGGCGCCTGCCCTAGGCGCCCCTCCCCTTCCTTCCTAGACGCATGGGAGAAGGGCAGGAGTCGAGGCGCCCCCCTTTCCTTTCCTTGAGTGCAGAGAAAAGGTAGGAGGGGCTAGCCCCTCCACTTTCCTTACCCTAGGGCCAGCTTTAGGGATGGGGGCGTGCCAGCCCCCTTGTGGGCTGGTGTGCTCCCTCCCATTGGGTCGTTAAGGCCCAATAACTCCCGTGGCCATCCTCGAACCCCTTTCGGTGATCCGATAAATACCCAGTGCATTCCAAAACCTTTTCGGAGACCAAATACTATCACCCTATATATCACTGTTTACCTCCAGACCATTCCAGAGCTCCTCGTCATGTCTGTGATCTCATCCGGGACTCGGAAACTACATTTGGTCACCAAATCACATAACTCATATAATACTATATTGTCAATGAACGCGAAGCATGCGAACACTACAGGTTTGAGAATGATGTAGACATGACTGGGATGCTTCTCCGGTCAATAAGCAATAGCGGGACCTAGATGCCCATATTGGTTCCTACATATTCTATGAAGATCTTTATCGATCGAACCTTTATGACAACTTACGTAGTTCCCTTTGTTTGTCAGTATGTTACTTGCTCGAGATTCGATCGTTGGTATCTCCATACCTAGTTCAATCTCGTTACCAGCAAGTCCTCTTTACTCGTTCTATAATACATCATATTATAACTAACTCCTTAGTCACTTTGCTCGAGATTCGATCGTTGGTATCTCCATACCTCTCCGTCATACGAAGTGACAAATCCCAATCTCGATTAACGCCAACTCAACAAACACCTCTGGAGATACCTGTAGAGCATCTTTATGATCACCCAGTTATGTTGTGACGCTTGATAGCACACAAGCTATTCCTCTGGTATCCGGGAGTTGCATGATCTCATGGTCGAAGGAATATGTATTTGACATTAAGAAAGCAATATCAATAAACTGAACGATCATATGTTATGGTAACAAATGGGTCTTATCCATCACATCATTATCCTAATGATGTGTCCCGTTATCAAGTGACAACACATGTCTATAGTCAGGAAAGCATAACCATCTTTTGATCGACGAGCTAGTCTAGTAGAGGCTCACTAGGGACACGATATTTGTTTATGTATCCACACATGTATTTAAGTTTCCGTTCAATACAACTCTAGCATGAATAATAAACCTTTATCATGATTAAGGAAATATAATAACAACCACTTTATTATTGCCTCTAGGGCATATTTCCAACAGTTCGCAGCTGGCTCTTCTAGAAGTTTTTGATAGTAGACTGTTTGTGCTTTGCTGAGAAAGGAGGGAGTGAGGATTAGGGCTTATTTTTGGGTGAATGTTGTTAGTCACTAGGCTGATAATCTTTATGAAGTTTGATCCATGACAGATCAAGCATTAGGGTACTTTCTATTCAACATAGGGTTTGGATCAGAAAGGTATTTGAGGAAGAGGGGCTCAAATGAACATGTGGTTTAGGATTTAGGCAAGGTGCGGGAACTATGCGTTTGAAGCAATTTTCAAATGTTCGCTGAGTATAAATACTCACGCTTTGTCGGTCAATCCAAGTGAAAAAACTCGGTGGCTCCGAAATGTGTAAGTACCAAAGACAGTGGCTTTCGGTGACATCGAACATTTTCAATCGGTCTTTCCAAGAGCAATAACGCAGATCTGTCTAAGTTCTATCGGTGGGACTGAAATGTGGTGGGTTGGTCTAACCAAGATACACTTAGAAGGTTTTAAATTTCAACTCTAATCGGATCGATGGCTCTGAGTGCTCCTCACCCGGAGGGCCCGGAAAGAAAGTAGTTCAAATTATGTGATCAACAAGAATGAAATTGAGACAAGTTGAGATAGATAGATAGAGGAGGTTCTTTGGCATTCTTGTCCATCCAATTGGCCAAAAGATCAGAATCAACCAAACATTAATTGGATGTCCTCGAATGGGAAAATATCCTGATGTGGATCATCCTAGGGTCATCCCCATGGACCTACCAACGTATAACCAAGTGCCTAGTGGACCGTTGACACGATCACATGCAAGAGCTCTCGAGACCGAGGTGACATCTCTCCTTAGTGACATTCCTTATGACCCACTTGAGACATTGCTACTACCTAAAGCTGGAATGCTATGTGTGATTAGGTATGAAGAACACCCCCTCGGAGATGCTCATGATGATGGACAAGTCCCCAAGTGTGTGGAAGAACAGGACCGACAAGAGAGACCAAAGAAGTCCCTAGGACCCGGACATCCGGCCCCAAGACCCAGACATCTGACACTTGGAGCCGCAGCCCAGCAGCAAAGCTACAGGGCCCGGACATCTAGCCCGACTACCCGGGACAGCCGACCCAACTGCCCTGGACATATGGCGTTAGCCCAGAATTCTTGCCCCATCTTCATAGAAAACAAGTCCACGCCAGCCCAAACAGTAGGCCCCCCTGCCCCGGACACCCGGCCCCTCCTCGAAGGCCCATACATCCGGCCCCTCTTGCGTGCGTGCAGTCCATCTGGGCCGAAGCCCATGTACCTGTTCGCCCCAAAACTATATATACTCCACCTCCACCTAAGTTTTAGGGCTAGCATTGCGATAGCTTATCTTGGAGATAGAGCTTTGCTCATCCACTTGTATCCCTACTCCATTGGAGGCCAAGACCACCATCTAGGAGAATATCCCCCAAGAGGATTCAATACCTCATCACAGAGAAGATCCCCTCGTGGATTCAAGACCCCATCTCCTCACGAATTGGGAAGAACTACCTTCCGCTTCTTTCGTCCCTTGTTCTGTTTGGATCATGTGTCTCTTTGTGTACTTGGATCTAGCGCATGTGTGATTGGATGTGTGTTTGGATCTAGTTGATTTGTGTATTTTCCTCTCTTGTGTTCTTCGTGTTCCCCGGGAATCCCCCTCCAAAACGTGAAAGATTGGCCGCTAGGGTTCCGCCCTACATCATCTTGGTATCATGAGACACGTTGATCACGATTTTGGAGTCTCCCTCTTCATTTTCTAGCCTAATTTTGTTGTGCTTTGTCCCAATTTTGAAAACCTCCACAAAAGTAGCCCTCCCAATTTTTTTTGTGATTTATTGGCGTAAAGATGTTTTGTTGAATTTGATCCGTGGATTGATGTGTTGCAGGTAGATCTAGCTTCCCCTAACTATTCCCCCCAATTCCATCCATGAAATTCCATGAATTTCACCCGAAATTTTTCATTTCCCTCGAGATCCACCAAGTTTGTTCAGGATTTTGGAGCTCGGACATCTGGCCCATGGCCCTGGACATTCGGCCCGCAAGCCCAGACATCCGGCCTCGCGCAGCAACACCTCCTCCACCACTTCCTTATTCACCTACTTTTCACCAATTTTGATTGGGTTTCCACCAATACTTCTGCATACAACCATCGCTTACCCGCTGCCACCTCCGACAATTTTGACACGCTTTGTTCTTTGAGAACTTGAGTTGTGATTTGCGTTTCCTAATGTGTTTCATCTACTTAGAACGGTTCGACACTGACATAACCGCCACTCATATTCGTCATCGACATTGACATCTTCACTATTTTGACACAATCAACCATAAGCAAGGACCGGTGACCTCGACGACACCATTGTATATTCCCTTGCCATTGCATTGTTAACCCCTAGCCCATTTCGTGTACCTTGCCTATCGATACTAGCCATTGAGTATTGCCGGCAATGTTACTTATGCACATTAGTGATCATCATTCTATTGCATACATACCATATCATCTAGGTATCTACTTCTTGGTATGATCATAAAATCCCTTGTGTCAGAAGTTTGTTCCCACATATTCATAATTGCTAGCTTGGTTTGTGCATTTTGCGTAAGTGTCCAAAGAAAGAGATCAAAAGAGAAAGAGCCAAAAGCTTTTAAGCGAATGAAAGATAACCAAAGAGCTTGTAAGCAAGAACCATAACAGCATACTACATTGCACTTAAGATTGTCATACTCGATCATCTTGGATCATATCACTGGAACTTCATACATAATAGCACATTTGGGATAGGCAGTCGTTGCATTTTTGCTTTGTAGGTCGTGCACAAGTATCGTATCCACCTATTGAGAAATCGTGCTAGCGTCTCTCTAGCGTTGTGCAACAAGAGCATTTTCCGTGGATTCCACATTTGAGCTCATTCTTTGGTTCCACGGCCTCATTTATATATCCGTGCGTGTGTTTCCGTGTGCCACATTTTGCTCTTAGTCTACTTGTTGCATTTACAAATTTTCAAATATTTTTCAACATTATTTGAATCTCGCTAACAATTGCATAAATTTTATGCCACTATCCTCACCAAGCTATTACAAAAGCCTTACTTGTGTAGGTGTGATAAATTGACAAGATCCGATACCAATTGTGTTATTTCCTTGCTACCTTGTTGAGTGATCACTGATCCATCTCCAACACTGGATAAGGTACACTTGGTATAGTTCTTTCCTTTCTTCCACTCACATGTTTGCTTGAGTTGATGGATAAACCAACTACTTCTACCAACCCATTATTCCTCGAGCAAGATGAGGACCTGAACAACTACGTCACCAAGCACCACCTCCTAGGTGCCCAACAAGTTTTGCATCAAGAAAATGAAGCGTTGAATGACCGCATCGACCTACTCGCCACCGACTTATGACAATCTAAGCTTCGTACAAGAGACTACCTCTACCACAAGCTTTCCACACAAATGGAGTAGATCAACGAAAGGTTATCTACTCAAAAGATATGGAAAATGATGCAAGAATGGAGGAGATTCATGCCTTGTTGGTCAAACGTTCTTCTACATCTTCATCATCATCAAGATGGCGCCATTCAAGCCGACATTCCTCGTACATCTCTTCAGAAGCAAGTCCTCCACGAGCTCGTTTGGATAGCCGCCGAGTCCATGAAGACCATCAAGCTCCACAAAACCCATTCCATGTAAATGGGTTACAAGACCGCCTCCATGAAGGTAAACGACTTCGTCGACAAGCTAATGATCCTCCGGCCAAGAGTAAGCTCCAATATGCCAAGATCAACAAGAACATCAAGATGGCGATGCCCTTCTACAAGAGCAACAACACCATGAAGAACAAGCCCTTGAAGCACATTGTGCCCTCAATGAAGCAACCCAAGCCGTCCACGCACACAACCGGGAACAAGACGCGTCCATCCACCAAGGGCACCAAGAAGAAGCCGCACGTCTTGAGGAGCACCAAGAAATTAGGAATCGTGCAAGAATTCCATGACATCAATGACTAAACAATCAAGAGGAGCACGAGGATCAAGAGGTTCAAGTACCTCCACCACGGCAAGGGCGTCATCAAAATCACAACTGACCCGCACGCATTGAAGAGCAACGCTACGGCAAGCTCAAGTTCACAATGCCTAAGTTCTTCGGAAGCAACGATTCCGAAGACTACATTTCATGGGCGTTGAAAGTTGACAATAACTTCCTTTGCACAACTATGAAGAAGAAAAGAAGACTGCCATGGTATCTCTTGAGTTCCAAGACTTCATGCTCATTTGGTGAGAGCAAGTCACTGAGCAGCGAGAAGCAAGTGGTGACCCACCCATCACAACATGGAATCAAATGAAGGATGTCATGTGAGCGCGCTCTGTACCCACGTACTATAGCTGCAACCTCTTCAAGAAATTGCAACTCCTCAAGCAAGGCACCAAGTCCATTGAAGAGTATTACAAGGAAATGGAGATTGCCATGATCCGAGCCAATGTCACGGAAGAAGAGGAGGAAACCATGGCATGTTTCTTGAATGGCATCAACCATCCTATCCAGAAGATCACCGACTTCCATCCTTACTCCAACCTCCTCGAGCTAGTGCACCAAGCTACCAAGGTGGAGCGGCAAGTGCAAGATGACTACAAGTATGCCAAGTACTCTTCCAAGACCTATGGCTCCTACAATCAAGCTTCAACGACTATGATGCCTTCTACTTCGACGAAACCTACACCAAGCAACAGCGACAAGTCAAGTTACAAGAAAACTTCGACACCTTCAAGTCATCCTCCTACTACAAGAAACTTCAAGCCGAGAGCTTCATCATCAACAACTCCACCAAATGAGACCGTCAAGACAAGTTCCATCAAATGCTTCACATGTCAAGGCCGAGTCCATAAGACATTTGAGTGCCCCACTAGGCGCACCATGATCGCCAACGACGACGTCACCTTGATATAGACCGAACCTCATGGTGAGATCCGATTTGTTGTTGTGGGCCGATCTTTGACGACACTCCACCTTCAGTAGCAGCGACCTCTCGCCCGCACATGCGATGTATGTGAAGTAGAGGGATTGAACCTTATGGTCTAGCACGGGAAAACCAATCTCGACGATTTTACTCGTGCACAACAATTTCCTCCTAAAGAAATCGCAACGCAAAGGCTTTCTAAGCTTCCTCCAAAACTTAGGAATTTTTTTACAGCTTCCCCCAAAACTCGATATGGGTATTTACCCTAAAAACACATTGTGTTTATTCATAAAATACAATCTTATTTTAGAATGACCGTAATATTGATATTATTTATACTAGTACAACTAGCCAACTCAAACTTTGTTTGACCAACATGCTGGCCACATAATAAATTGGAAATACATACTACCTACCTAAAAATAAAAACCGACTTAAACAAAATACTAGCTAACATAAATACGACTCTATCTGAACGACATCTTGAAGTGCCTCCCATTCTGCAGGTGGACCCTAACCAACTTCTTTCAAGGAGAGTTGGACACGTACACAACTTCTTTGGCAAGGAGCATGTTCCTTGTGTGGCTGAAAGAGAAACAAAAACCTGCCATTTATCTTCTTGACAGATCCCAACAAGTCAGCAAATATACTTTCTACTTTATTATATCCTAGCACCTTGCTTGCATACGTTACTCCATAAAATTTAGAGTCCCAATTTGCATGTCTATCGAGATAACCAAAGCAATCACATGCACGTGCAAGATTTCATCGCGCTTGTTTTCCTTTTACTAGGCCCGATTTTCATTCCTTTCCATAGTATTCTTTATGCTGAACAATTGTTGTGGGGAACCACGGCCACCTATGGGGCTACGAGCCCCTTTCTGGTTCGGCATAAATTAGATAGCAAATAGTGTTATCTACCTAACTCTGCAGGTTGACAAAGTGCATTAAATGCGCCGCTCAATGTCACGTCATAGCTTTCCCGGCAGGCTCTACCGTGCTGTTTCGCCAGCTTGGCGCCTGCTTGCTCGACATGTTGCAGGACGGGTGTCGCTTGTAGGCATTTTTTGTAGGAGGTGGCCTCCATGTGGCATATAGCAGCCACTTAGTGACCTTGGACCTTGATACCGCACTGATCTACGATGTACTTCGTGATGAGGTGGTGCGGTGAAGTGGCTTCCCTTTGCTAGTCCCAGCAGGCCTACCAGGACGATCCGGGGGGCTTGCTTCCGGGGATAACCTTGTCTTCACCAGGCTCACCCAAAGAGTACTAAGGGGTGATCATGTTTTGCTTGTGAGATAAGTTTAGTCAATGGGTCTGCTACATTCAGATCCGTATGTATTTTGCAAATTTCTATGTCTACAATGCTTACATAGAGGTACTCTAACTAATTGCTCCCACTTTCAATATGTATCCAGACTGAGACTTAGAGTCATCTATATTAGTGTTAAAGCTTGCATCGCCGTAATACTTTAGGACGAACCCTTTATCACCTCTAGAACCGAGAAACATTTCCTTAGTCCTCCAAGGATAATTTTTACCGCTGTCTAGTGATCTACTCCTGGATCACTATTGTACCCCCTGCCAAACTCATTGGCAAGGCACACAATAGGTCTGGTACATAGCATTGCATGCTTTATAGAACCTATGACTGAGTCATAGGGAATGACTTTCATTCTCTCTCTATCTTCTGCCGTGGTCGGGCTTTGAGTCTTACTCAACTTCACACCTTACAATACAGGCAAGAACTCCTTTGACTAGTCCATTTTGAATTCCTTCAAAATCTTGTCAAGGTATGTACTCATTGAAAATCTTATCAAGCGTCTTGATCTATATCTATAGATTTTGACGCCCAATATGTAAGCAGCTTCACTGAGGTCTTCTATTTAAAAATTCTTGTTCAAGTATCCTTTTATGCTATCTACAAATACTATATCCTTTCCAATAAACAATATGTCATCCACATATTATATCAGAAATGCAATAGAGCTCCCACTCACTTTCTTGTAAATACAGGCTTCTCCGAAAGTTTGTATAAAATCATATGCTTTGATCACCTCACCAAAGCGTATATTCCAACTCTGAGATGCTTGCACCAGCCCATAGATGGATCACTGGAGCTTGCACACTTTGTTAGCACCTTTAGGATCGACAAAACCTTCTGATTGCATCATATACAACTCTTCTTTAAGATATCCATTAAGGAGTGCAGTTTTGACATCCACTTGCCAGATTTCACAATTATAAAATGCGGCAATTGCTAACATGATTCAGACGGACATAAGCATCGCTATGGGTGAGAAAGTCTCATCATAGTCAACCCTTCGAACTTTGTCAAAAACCTTCTGCAACAAGTTGAATTTGTAGACAGTAACACTACCATCAGCATCAGTCTTGTTCTTGAAGATCCATTTATTCTCTATGGATTGTTGATCATCGGGCAAGTCCACCAAAGTCCACACTTTGTTCTCATACATGAATCCTATCTTAGATTTCATGGCCTCAAGCCATTTATCGGAATCTAGGCTCATCATAGCTTCTTCATAGTTCTTAGGTTCGCCATAGTCTAGTAACATGACTTCCAGAAAAGGATTACCATACCACTCTGGTGTTGATCGTGTTATGGTTGACCTATGAGGTTTGGTAGTAACTTGATATAAAGTTTCATGATCATCATCATGAGCTTCCTCTCTAGTTGGTGTAGGCATCACGGGAACGGATTTCTCTGATGAGCTACTTTCCAAATTGGGAGAAGGTACAATTACCTCATCAAGTTCTATTTTCCTACCACTCACTTCTTTCGAGAGAAACTCGTTCTCTAGAAAGGACCCATTCTCAGCAACAAAGATCTTGCCTTCGGATCTGTGATGGAAGGTGTACCCAATTGTTTTCTTAGGGTATCCTATGAAGACACACTTCTCCGATTTGGGTTCAAGCTTATCAGGCTGCAGCCTTTTTGACATAAACATCGCATCCCCAAACATTAAGAAAAACAGCTTAGGTTTATTGTCAAACCACAGTTCATACAGTGTCGTCTCAACGGATTTAGACGGTGCCCTATTTAACGTGAATGCTGCTGTCTCTAATGCATACCCCCAAAATGATATCGGTAAGACACATCATAGATTGCACCATATCTAATAAAGTACTGCTACGATGTTCGGACACACCATTACGCTGTGGTGTTCCATGTGGTGTGAGTTGTGAAACTATTCCACATGGTTTTAATGAAGGCCAAATTCGTAACTCAAATATTCACCTCCGCGATCAGATCATAGAATTTTTTTTCTTGTTACGATGATTCTCCACTTCATTCTGAAATTCTTTGAACTTTTCAAATGTTACAGACTTGTGTTTCATTAAGTAGATATACCCATATCTGCTCAAATCATCTGTGAAGGTCAGTAAATAACAATACCCGTCGCGTGCCTCAACACTCATCGGACCGCATACATCAGTATGTGTTATTTCCAATAAGTCATTGGCTCGCTCCATTGTTCGGAGAACGGAGTTTTAGTCATCTTGCCCATGAGGCATGGTTTGCAAGTACCAAATGATTCATAATCAAGTGATTCCAAAATCCCATCAACATGGAGTTTCTTCATGCGCTTTACCCCCAATATGACCTAAATGGTAGTGCTACAAAGATGTTACACTATCATTATCAACTTTGCATCTTTTGGCATCAATATTATATGTGTATCACTACGATCGAGATTCAGTAAACCATTAACATTGGGTGCATGACCATAGAAGGTTTTATTCATGTAAACAGAATTACAATTATTCTCTGTTTTTAATGAATAATCGTATTGCAATAAACATGATCCTATCCTGTTCGTACTCAATGCAAACACCAAATAACATTTATTTAGGTTCAACACTAATCCTGAAAGATTAGGGAGTGTGCGATGATGACCATATCAATCTTGGAAGCACTTCCAACAGACATCGTCACTTCACCCTCAACTAGTCTCTTATTCTGCAACTCCTATTTTGAGTTACTAATCTTAGCAATGGAAAGAGTATAAAATACCCAGGGACTACTACGAGCACTAGTAAGGTACACATCAATAACATGTATATCAAATATACCTTTGTTCATTTTGCCATCCTTCTTATCCGCCAAATAATTGGGGTAGTTCCACTTCTAGTGACCATTTCCTTTGCAGTAGAAGCACTTAGTTTCAGGTTTAGGTACAACTTTGGGCTTCTTCACGGGAGTGACAACTTGCTTGTCATTCTTCTTGAAGTTCCCTTTCTTTTCCTTTGCCCTTTTGTTGAAACTAGTGGTCTTGTTAACCATCAACACTTGATTCTCTTTCTTGATTTCTACCTTCGCCGATCTCAGAATCATGAAGAGCTCGGGAATATTTTTCGTCATGCCATGCATATTATAGTTCATCACAAAGTTCCAGTAACTTGATAGTGACTAGAGAACTTTGTCAATCATTATCTTATCTAGAAGATTAACTTCCACTTGATTCAAGCAATTGTAGTACTCAGACATTTTGAGCACATACTCACTAGTTGAGCTATTCTCCTCCATCTTGTAGGCAAAGTAATTGTCGGAGGTCTCATACCTCTCGACACGGGCATGAGCCTGAAATACCAATTTCAGCTCTTGGAACATCTCATATGCTCCGTGGCGTTCCAAACATTATTGAAGTCTCGGTTCTAAGCCGTAAAGCATGGTGCACTAAACTATCAAGTAGTCATCATATCGAGTTTGCCAAACATTCATAACGTCTGCATCTACTCCTGCAATAGGGTTGCCACCTAGCAGTGCATCAAGGACATAATTCTTCTGTGCGGCAATGAGGATAATCCTCATATCACGGACCTAGTCCGCATCATTGCTACTATCATCTTTCAACTTAGTTTTCTCTATGAACATATCAAAAAAACATAGGGGATCTACAACGTCAGCAATTGATCTACAACATAATTTGCAAATACTATTAGGACTAAGCTCATGATAAATTAAGTTCAATTAATCAAATTACTTAAGAACTCCCACTTAGATAGACATTCCTCAAGTCATCTAGATAATACATGATCCAAATCAACTAAACCATGACCGATCATCACGTGAGATGGAGTAGCCATCAATGGTGAACATCTCTATGTTCATCATATCTACTATATGATTCACGTTCGACCTTTCGGTCTCCAGTGTTCCGAGGACATGTCTATACATGCTAGGCTCGTCAAGTTGAACCTGAGTATTCCACATGTGCAAAACCGTCTTGCACCCGTTGTATGTGAACGTAGAGCCTATCACACCCGATCTTCATGTGGTGTCTCAACACGAAGAACTGTCACAACGGTCCATACTCAGGGAAAACACTTATACCTTGAAATTTTAGTTAAGGGATCATCTTATAATGCTACCGTTGTACTAAGCAAAATAAGATGTATAAAAGATAAACATCACATGCAATCAAAATATGTGACATGATATGGTCATCATCATCTTGTGCTTTTGATTTCCATCTCCAAAGCATCATCATGATCTCCATCGTCACCGGCTTGACACCTTGATCTCCATCGTTTTTGTTGTGGTCCTCCCGACAACTATTGCTTCTACAACTATCACTACCGCTTAGTGATAAAGTAAAGCAATTAGACGGCGTTTGCATTTCATACAATAGAGAGACAACCATAAGGCTCCTACCGGTTGCCGATAACTTTTACAAAACATGATCATCTCATACAATAAATTATATCACATCAAGTCTTAACCATATCACATCATAAGTATGCCCTGTAAAAACAAGTTAGACGTCCTCTACTTTGTTGTTGCAACTTTTACGTGGCTACTACAGGCTTCTAGCAAGAACCGTTCTTACCTACGGCACAAAAACCACAATGGTGATTTATCAAGTTTGTTGTTTTAACCTTCAACAAGGACCGGCCGCAGTCAAATCCGATTCAACTAAAGTAGGAGAAACATACACCTGCCAGCCACCTTTATGCAAAACTAGTTGCATGTCTGTCAGTGGAACCGGTTGAGGGAGTCCTGGACTAAGGGGTCCTCGAGCGTCCGGGCTATGTGATATGGGCCGGACTGATGGTCCATGAAGATACAAGATAGAAGAGCATTCCCCGTGTCCGGATGGGACTCTCCTTTGTGTGGATGGCAAGCTTGACGTTCAGATCATGTACCTTCCCTTCTCTGTAACCGACTTTTTATAACCCTAGATCCCTCCGGTGCCTATATAAACTGGAGGGCTTAGTCCATAGGCGACAACACAATCATACAGGCTAGACATCTAGGGTTTAGCCATAATGATCTCGAGGTAGATCAATTCTTGTAGCCCCTATACTCATCAAAGTCAATCAAGTTGGAAGTAGGGTATTACCTCCATTAAGAGGGCCCAAACCTGGGTAAACATCGTGTCCCCTGCCTCCTTGTTACGTTCGATCCTTAGACGCATAGTTCGGGACCCCCTACCCGAGATCTGCCGGTTTTGACACCGACATTGGTGCTTTCATTGATAGTTCCACTGTGTCGTCATTAGGAGGCTCGATGGCTCCGTCAACCATCCACAACAACACCGCCCTGAGGGAGGCTTTTCTCCCCGGCCAGATCTTTGTATTCGGTGGCTTCCACCGCGTGCCAATTCGATTGGTCATCTAGAGCAAATCGACACCTACACCCCTGGTCATCTGTTCAGTTTCGGAAACCTAAACTATGTTGCTGCTATCCGAGGAGACTTGATCTTCCAAAGGTTCGCGGCCTCAACCCCAGCTCCGGCTTCAGATCCGGAACTCCTTGCCGAGTCTAACGACGGGGGCTTAGAGCCCGCCAAACTCTCCGTAGCCATAGAGCTCAACACCGGAGACACGGAGGGGATCGTTTCACCAGCCAGCCCGGAATCACTCCAGTCTCCCCATATCCTCATCATGCCGGACGCACCCCCGTGCACCAGCTCCGGACTCCCGAAGTCCGTGTCATACGAGCTCGGCTAGGGAACTCATGTCCTGCCCCGCTCCACGGAATCTCGCATCCCTGCCTAGACCCCACTCTTAAACGAGGCTCTGGACTTAATACGATATCTCATTATTACAGAAGGATCGCCGCCGAACTATGCCCAGCCCACACTAGGGGCTCAGAGCAAGGAATTTTACTTCCCACCCATCACCCACTTTATAGCCACTGTCGAGGACTTAACCGGCATGCTCGATTACGCTTCTGAGGACATCGACGGCATGGACGGCGATGCCGGAGAAGAGCAAAGCTAGAACCCGCCGCTTACCGGACACTGGACGGCTACTTCCACATATGACGTGTATATGGTGGACACACCCAAGGAGGATGACAATGAAGGTGGGAAGGACCCAGTCGAGAATAATTCTCTTGTGCCACCACCAAAGCATCATCGTCAGCGGCGCCGCTCTAAACCGCGTCGAGAAAAAGACAGCAATACTGGCACCGGAGACAATAACACCCAGGATAACGTGAAGACCAAGAAGCCCCTGTTGAGCCAACATCTGAGCAGGATGATTGGGAAGAGGGGCAAGTCAACCCCGATGATCCTATCGGGGATAGTAACTACCTACCTACCTCCTAAGAAGATGAGAGCCTGGGCGACGAAGACTTCATCGTACCAAAGGACCCCCTTGGACAAGAGCGCTTCAAGCGCCGGCTAATAGCCACAGCAAGATGCCTGAAAAAGAAGCGGCATCAACTTCAAGCCGGTCATGATTTACTCAACGACAGATGGACTAATGTCCTGGGAGCCAAGGAATACGGCCTCGATCGTCCAACTAAAAGTTACCCAAAGCACAGGTTGCTCTCCCAATTCGATGAAGAGGTCCCAGAGCCTATACCGACAGCATGTAACGTGGCTGATGGACCTAACCGGCCACCTCGTGGTCGGGACAGAGCGGCAACCCAAGCCGAACACCAACCTGCGCCACCTTGCCCTAGAGGCAGAGAAACAGCAACCGCATGACATACTCACGACCTGCGACAGGACCTGGACAATAGAGCTAGTCATACAAGGTCAATCTATGGATCACGAGGGCATGCACTAGCGCGAGAAGACGACCATCAAGCCTGGCGCGACACACACAACTTCACGCGGGCCGAAAACCACATACAGACTCCATCCGAACTGCGCCATGACATCGCCCGACACAGAGGAGCCATGCACCCTTTATGCTTCACCGATGAAGTAATGGAGCACCAGTTCCCAGAAGGGTTTAAACCTGTAAACATTGAATCATATGATGGCACCACAGATCCCACAGTATCGATTGAAGACTTTCTTCTCCATATCCACATGGCCCGCGGTGATGACCTCCATGCCATCAAGTATCTCCCCCTAAAACTTAATGGATCAGCACGACATTTGCTGAATAGCCTCCCAGAAAACACTACTGGAAGCTAGGAAGACTTGGAGGACGCCTTTAGATACAACTTCCAAGGTACCTATGTTCGGCCCCCGGATGCCGATGACCTTAGTAACATAATCCAGCAACCCGGTGAATCAGCCTGGAAACTCTGGACCAGGTTCTTAATTAAAAAGAACCAGATTGTGGATTGTCTAGATGCCGAAGCCCTCGCTGCCTTCAAACACAACGTCCGAGACGAGTGGCTCTCCCGACACCTCGGCCAAGAGAAATTGAAGTCCATGGCATCCCTTACCACACTTATGACCCGCTTTTGCATGGGAGAAGATAGCTGGCTCGCTCGTAGAAGCAATACCACCAGCGACCCAGCCACCTCTGGAGTCAGAGACGGCAATGGCAAACCATGACGCGACAAGAACAAGCGTCAAAACAATACAAAAGACACGCGGTGAACGCCGGATTCAGTGGCTCAAAATCTGGTAAGCAGAAGAAGCCATTCAAAGAAAACAAAGATGGTCAATCTAGTTTGGACAGAATACTTGACCGGCCTTTCTAGATTCATGGCAGCCCCGATAAACCCGCCAATCACACCAACAGAAACTGTTGGGTGTTTAAACAGGCCGACAAGCTCAACGCCGAACACAAGGGGAAAAGGCCGCCCAGCGAGGACGACGATGAAGAATCTCGCCCACCGAACACTGGGGGGCAGAAGCAATTTCCCCCTGAGGTCAAAACGGTGAATATGTCTATGTCACGCACATCCACAAAAGGGAGTGCAATCGCGTATTAAGGGACGTCTATGCCGTAGAGCTGGTCGCCCCAAAATTCAACCCATAGTCGGCTTGCCCGATCACCTTCGATCAAAAGGACCACCCGACCAGTATCCGTCATGGAGGATCGGCAGCTTTGGTCAGTCCAATCATTGACGGATTCCATCTCACGTGAATCCTCATGGATGGCGGCAGCAGCCTTAACCTGCTCTATTAGGACACCATCCGCAAAATGGGTATCGATCTGTCAAGAATCAAGCCTACAAAAGCTACCTTTAAAGGAGTAATACCTGGCGTAGAGGCCCGCTGCTCGGGCTCCATAATGTTGGAAGTTGTATTTGGCTCGCCTGACAACTTCCGTAGTGAAGACTTGATCTTCAATATCATACCCTTTCGAAGTGGCTATCACGCACTGCTCGGACGGACTGCTTTTTCCCGATTCAACGCGGTGCCGCACTATGATTACTTAAAGCTCAAGATGCCCGGTCCATGCGGAGTTATAACAGTCAATGGAAACACGGAACGCTCCTTCCGCACATAGGAGCAGACGGCGGCTCTTGCAGCCGAGGTACAGAGCGGCCACCTTAAGCCGCACACCTTGTCGGTCATCAAGCCGCCGGACTTTATTAAAAAAGTCCGGTCAGTCTCGCAAGCTAGTGGCTCGGTACATCCAGAGCTAGACTAGCAATACTGCCTCCATCAATCGCCGCGTACACCCGCAGAATTCATACCGCGCGTGCATCATTACGCATGCAAAATACCTTGGGCATCGGCGGAGGCACAATACGGGAAGATCTATAGCACGGTTGGACCCTATATGACCTTCCACCTTTTTTTGCTTACTTTTTTACCACCGGTGCATTCGAGCCCATGTATCCTATAGACTTACAAGGACTCACTCTGATCCTGGTTCCGTACGGAAAACAGAAGACCATTTCCTTCAAGGAACCCCTCTCTACAGGACGAAAGCGGTGCAAACGTGCAGCAGGACATACAAAGGACTCTTCGGACCAAACCTTATTCAAAAGGACCTGTACCGAGCTTTTCTCCTTATTATTAGACTCCCGACATGTAAAATGATTTTGGTGCTTACGATACCCTCTGTAAGATCACGTCTTGACGTATCAATCAGATTCTAGTAGTGACAATTTTTTCGGTATCAACTTATTAACCTGTAGTCCGTCTCTCTCCAGTTGCCATACATACCTCGACACCCATTGCCAGGGGCTCTATACAGCCAGTTATGAGTCGTTAAATGAAAGCCTGAACAGCATTGTAGTACACTCCGGCATCCCGAGCTTGGTAGTATATGCATCGGCTCCGAATCATGTCTTTGGTCAATAGTTGGGTTGCCCAGCCCCTGTGTTTGCTACCTTATGTTCCATTTATTTGGCTAGGGTATTAAAGGGAGAACTACTGCGATTGTGTTTCTGGTTCATTTGGTCAAGCACCTAAGAAGATAAAGCCGAAAATTGACTGTCATGATGCGGCGAGAGCTGGTCAGCCGTTCGGTGACTTACTAAATCTTTAACGATTTTTCCATTTTAAATGAAGGACCATTTTTCCAGTCATACACGTAACACATCCGCATTCGGATAGTCACATACATACCAGGGGCTATTTTTTAGCCCCATCGTCAAACTCCTATGGCTAAGTGAGAGCGGTAAAGCCGTATAGTCCGATTGCCTGGTTGGACGCACTGACACCTCCGTCACGGACCAAGACGTTGGGTCAAGAGTGTTAATGTGACATTCCAAACACCCCCATAGTATCTACGTGGGGGTCGAAGCCGACGACTGGAAAACTCTCAAGCATTCAAAAACAATGGCAGCACAGGAGGAAAGCAATTTTAGATAATGGTGAAAACATATTACAAAACCTTAATATCTATAATACACACTATCGGGTCATTCAGATACACTCATTTGAATATGACGTCCTTTGAGCATTGACCCTCTATCAAACGAGCACCCTCTAAGACATCATTTAAATGACGTTATGGTGTGCGGTGGTCTTTGCCTTCGGGAGGACCCTCCACTGCGACAGCAGCGACCTTCATCTTGGCCTAGTGCACCTTGAGACGGGCGAAAGCCCTCTATGCACCTTCTATGCACACCAACCGTTTGATGGCCTCAATGCGGGGTACGACATCGACGAGTCACCTTACTAGGCCAAAAGAAGAGCTCGGAACAGATTCAGACGGCCACAGCTAGAGTATAACCTCCTTCATGACCGCTCCGGACATCTTGTGCAGCTCGGCCCACTACGCCAGCTGGTCGTTCAGCAACGTTGAACGCTCTTGCGTCGCATATTGTGACCATAACAGCTTCTCCGTCACATGCCCCTCCTAGGGCTGGTAGAATTGTGCTGCGTTAGTGGCGCTCTTCTGTAGATCTGCAAAGGAGTCGGGAGAACTCCATAGCCGATTAAGTAAGGCATACCAATGATCGTCAAACTTCGACTGTAAAAGAAAGGGCTTACCATCTGCTATCTGTCCAGCCTGTCAGAGATCCTCACGGGCTGCGCGGGATTCGGACCTCACCTCTTCGGCGTCCTGAAGGGCTTTGGAGAGTTCGGCCACCTTCGCTTTACTACCATCCTCGAGGAGCTCGCACTTGTGAGTTGCATCCTTGATCTCTTGCTCAATCTTGGATACGCGCTCCTCGAACTGGCGCCGGGCGGCCTGTTCATCCTTCAATTCGGCAGCCGCTTTATCAGTGGCCGAATTAGTCACCCTTGCCTACTCTTTTGCACGGGCAAGGTCACTCCTAAGGGTCTCGACCTCAGCAGCTCCATCTTCAATTATGCATATAGCAGCGTGAGCTTCACTTAAGCATTTGGAAATTAATTCAATAGAATATGGAGCACTTGACACATACCTTGCGCTTCGTCGAGCCGCTTGTTAATACGGATATTGTCCTCATCGACCAGCTGCAGTTTTTGCCTCAGTTCAGAAACTTCGGTGGCCTGAGCGGGCATCGCTAACAGAGAAGCCTGATGATTATCAAAAAGGATAAATATGTTATTTACTACGAGTACCTATAGACCCTCTGTTCGCCCTCCTCCGTTGGCAAAACAGCGTCTCAAGGGCTACTATCTATATATAGACGGATTTTTATGGAAAGCGGCTAAAATACATTATATTGCATACCTCGAATCCTATTAGTAGGCTCGTGAAGGCTTCACCTAGTCTGCTCTTAGCGGACTAAACTTTTTCAACCATCGTACCCATTAAGGCACGGTGCTCCTCCAAGACGGATGCACCTTGCAGTGCATCCATCAGCTTGTTCGACGCCTCGGTATTGGTAGAGGTCTCCGTCCCCCCTCCTACAGAGGGGGCTGCCGATCCGATTCCGCGGCCGTATGAGTCTCTGGAATGTTATCCGGCTGAGGGTCCGATGAGCCAGGACCCCCATGGCCGGTCTCCATAGGGGTTGCACCCCCCATGTCCTTGGCAGCCTCCGGTGCTGCATTGGTCATCCCCCGCACTTCTCCGAAGCCCGAATAAACCCTTTGGTACGACACCTCGGGGTCGCCCGCCCTAGGAGGCGAGGAAGCTCGTGGAGGCGTCTCGCTCTCTATCTTGTCCGGCGAAAGATCCCCCGATGGCGACAATCCTCGAGGAGTGTCATGGGCCAGACTGTGATATGAAATTTTATATTATTCTCATAATCTATAAAGTGGATTATATTTGGACAAGGAATCTGAAGTTACTCACAATTCGGCAAGGGGCTTGGTGCGGGAGCAGTGCCTAGGAGCGGCCTCAATGCCCGAATCCGAGTCATCGGAGAGGGATACCCTTTCAATCTTGGACGCCCCCTCCTCCGTATCTATAGAGGCCGCTCTCTTTTTCCCCTTGGGAGGAGGGTTCTCTGCTTCCTCCTCCTCCTCCTCCGCATCATCTTCCTCCTTGTCCTCGTCCTCGTCTTCCGCACCAAAGGAAGGAGCTTCGGTTCCTCCGGACACGGCGCCCAAAGTCTCTTTGGGATGAAGGTCGCCTAGGGCCGCCTTGGTCTTCCTCTTCTTCTTGTCCTTCTTCGCCGGCGCCTGATAGGGCGCCGGGTCCAGCATCTTCATTCACAGAGGATTGGCTGGGTTTTCGGGGAGCGAGGTCGGACACTTGATCCGCTCGACCTTCTTTAGCCAGTCCTGTTAAGGAGATGAGATTTTCAGGACCCCTCCCTAAGTTTGACAAGCTAAATAGTGTTCGGCAATATAATACTTACTAGGGATGCCAGATTGTTGCAGTCAAGGACGGTGTCATCAAACGTCCGTGGCCACGTCTTCTGCTTCTGAAAGTGCAACTATCCCTAGGTGGTTTTGGTAGTTCATAACAACATATAGCTCATTGAGCTAATGCTATTCCAAGACTATTATTTCAGGAAAGCTCAATGAATGGCATGGCATGGATGATGAAAGTGGATCCCTCAAAATACTAATGACAAAGGATTGGCTTAAGCTCAAAAGCTCAAGACTCTTCATTTTACATTTTAGTGATCCAAGATCACATTGAGTCTGTAGGAAAAGCCAATACTATCAAGGAGGGATGAGGTGTTGCTTAATGATCCTCTTGCTTCATGTGCTTGGTGATATTCTCCAAAAACCCTCAACTACTTTCCCACATCCACAAATGACCTAAACCTAAAGCCAAAATCGGTCACACCGATTCTTCCTATCCGGCGCCACCGAGTTCATATGCCATAGCCACTGCCACAAACCCTAGGCAAATCGGTCCTACCGATAGGGATCTCGGTCTCACCGAGATGGGATTGTAATGTCTCTGTTTCCCTTCGTAATGTTTCAGTCTAACCGAAGTGAGCGATCGGTCCCGCCGAGATTGCAATGTAAACTCTCTGTTTCCCTTTTGTAACATTTCGGTCTCACCGAAAAGAGCAAATCAGTCCCACCGAGTTTACCTGACCAACTCTCTGGAAAGCTTATTACCAAAATCGGTCTCACCGAATTTGTGTAATCGGTCTTACCGAGATTACGTTATGCCCTAACCCTAACCATATCGGTCTTAACGAGATGCATTTCGGTCCCACAAAAAATCCTAACGGTCACTAGGTTTATTGAATCGGTCCGACCGAGTTTGATGATTCGGTCCCATTGAGTTTGGTAAATTGTGTGTAACGGTTAGATTTTGTGTGGATGCTATATATACCCCTCCACCTCCTCTTCATTTCTACCATATGAATCTTCCAACTTACCATTTCTAAGCGAGAACCACCTACTCATGTGTTGAGGCCAAGATATTCCATTTCTACCATATGAATCTTGATCTCTAGCCTTCCCAAGTTGCTTTCCACTCAAATCTTCTTTCCACCAGATCCAAAACCTATGAGAGAGAGTTGAGTGTTGTGGAGACTATCATTTGAAGCACAAGAGCAAGGAGTTCATCATCAACGCACCATTTGTTACTTCTTGGAGAGTGGTGTCTCCTAGATTGGCTAGGTGTCACTTGGGAGCCTCCGACAAGATTGTGGAGTTGAACCAAGGAGTTTGTAAGGGCAAGGAGATCGCCTACTTTGTGAAGATATACCGCTAGTGAGGAAAGTCCTTCGTGGGCGACGGCCATGGTGGTATAGACAAGGTTGCTTCTTCGTGGACCCTTCGTGGGTGGAGCCCTCCGTGGACTCGCGCAACCGTTACCCTTCATGGGTTGAAGTCTCCATCAACGTGGATGTACGATAGCACCACCTATCGGAACCACGCCAAAAACATCCGTGTCTCCACTTGCGTTTGAATCCTCCAAACCCTTCCCTTTACTTTCTTGCAAGTTGCATGCTTTAATTTCCACTGCCTATTTACTCTTTGCATGCTTGCTTGAATTGTGTGATGATTGCTTGACTTGTCCTAAGATAGCTAAAATCCGCCAAACTCTAAAATTGGGAAAAGGCTAAGTTTTTAATTGGTCAAGTAGTCTAATCACCCCCCCTCTAGACATACTTCAAGGTCCTACAAGTGGTATCAGAGCTTTTGTCTCCATTTGCTTTGATTTCCATAGCTTTTGGTGGTCATAGCCTTGGTTTCACAACCTAGGAGAGTATGGCGTCTAGTGACAGAAATTATCACCGTAGAGGTCCTTACTTTGATAGTACTAATTTTGCTAGTTGGAAACATAAGATGAAAATGCATATTCTCGGACATAACCCCGCCGTTTGGGCAATTATTTGTATTGGCTTGCAAGGTGAATTCTTTGATGGGAGAGAGCCGAACCGTGAAGCTAATGCGGAAGAATTGAAGATGCTGCAATACAATGCTAAAGCTTGTGATATCATCTTCAACGGATTGTGCCCCAAAAAATACAACAAAATCAGCCATCTTGAAAATGCAAAGGAAATTTGGGATACTTTGATTGATATGCATGAAGGTACCGACTCCGTCAAGGAACCCAAGTTGGATGTGCTCCAAAGTCAGCTTGACAAGTTCAAAATGAAGGATGGTGAAGGTATCGCTGAAATGTACTCTAGGCTTGCACTTATCACAAATGAGATTGCCGGCTTACGGAGTGAAGAGATGACCGACAGATTCATCATCAAGAAGATCCTAAGAGCATTGGATGGAAAGTATGATACCGTGTGCACATTGATCCAAATGATGCCAAACTACAAAGATCTCAAGCCAACGGAAGTCATTGGAAGAATTGTTGCTCATGAGATGTCACTTAGGGATAAGGAGGAACTTCACAACAAGTCAAGTGGTGCTTACAAAGCCTCATGTGAAGCCCCCACATCGTCAAGTGAGAAACAAACCTTCAACGAAGAATTGAGCTTAATGGTGAAGAACCTCAAAAAATTCTACAAGAGTAGAAGCAAAGAAAGAAGCTCCAAGTCAAGGTCCTACAATGACAAAAGATCTTCTAGTCGAGAGCGAAATTGCTACAATTGTGGGAGACCCGGACACTATTCCAATGAGTGTACGGCACCCTACAAAAGAAGAGAAGATTCTCCAAAAAGAAGAAGCAAAAGAGAAGAATCACCACCAAGAGAGAGGAGTAGAGATGATCGTTATGAATGAAGACCCTCACGGAGAAGCAAGGATTCAGAAAGGAAGGAAAAGTCATCAAGGAGCTACACAAAACGAAGACATCAAGCTCATGTTGGTGAATGGGTATCTGGTTCCGACTCCGACCATCACTCCGAGTCCGAATATACTCAAGATGAAGGTGTTTCCGGTCTAGCACTTGTGTCAACCAACTCCTACGACATATTTGACTCACCAAATGAAGGAATTGGAAGATGCTTCATGGCCAAAGGTCCAAAGGTAACACATCCCGAGTATGTTGATTTCAATAGTGATGAAGATGACTTGCTTGTGGATGATGATTTACTTATTGACAACTCTAGTGATGAATACTACGATAAAACGTCAATTAATCATGCTAATCAAGATAAAATGAATGACAATGATAAGGAGAAGATTGAGCTTCTAACTAAAGAACTAAACACTCTTAAGTTGGCTCATGAAACTATATTCGAAGATCATCGAGAACTTTTAAGGGCTCATGAGAAGTTACGCTTTGAAAAGCTCAATCTTGAGCAAGAGCATGAGTTCTTAAAAGCAATCAGTGATGATCTCCGCAAGAAAAGTTCTTCTTACATTGCCAAGCGTTTACCCTTATCTACTTACATGCCTCATGTCAAGCCTAGTAACAAGTACAAGAAAGTTACTTCCTCTAGTAGTAACAATAATAATGTCAAATCTAATATTGTTGCTTCTAGTAGTTCTCTTGATTCCACTAATGATTCTCTTATCCAAGTTACACTTGAGCAAGAAAATAGCTTATTGAAGGGAATTATAGAGAAAGGTGTATACAAGAGCCTTGCCGGGAGTAAGCAATTCGAGGAAATTGTACGCAAGCAAGGAAGGCACCGGAAGAATTAAGGTCTTGGTTTTGAATGAAAGTTCAATGCTAATGGAGTTGAGTGGGAAGAAGATCAATACCCCAAGACGAAGTTTGTTCCTCAACAAGAGAAGTATGATCCTACTTCCTTCAAAGGAACACAAGAATAGGATGATCTTCCACCACAAGACCACAAGAACAAGGGCAAGGACAAGCTTCAAGAAGAGATTGATGCATTTGAAGAAGCACCTAAGGCCTTGGTCAAGTGGGTTCCCAAAACTACGTCAAGTTCTACTTCATCAAGTACAACTACAACTCCAAGGATTCCCATCAAGATGATGTGGATCCCGAAGAAGAAGAACTAGAGAGTTCTTCAGGGTGACTCCGCCAACATTCTTCACTCATATCTTTTTGGCAACAACAAGTGCAATCAACTTCCACATCTTACACTAGTTCAAGGAGTCACAAACCCTCATGTTGGTAAGGCAAGGGACAAGGTAACCTAATGATTTCATGGACATCATCTTGTGTGTGCATCACTCTATGTCTATGATTATTCTTCTTTGTTCCTTGTGGGACTAACCCATGTAGGTATGTTGAAAGTGCAACTCACTTGAGCATCCACATCTTCAACCTTGAGCATCCACATCTTCAACACCTACATGAAGTCATCGTCGACAAAACCCAAGGTTAGTTCATCCCTCTAAAAGGGGATCTCACATCTAGGGGGAGCTTAACTCTAAGAAATGAGTCAAAGCAACTCTAATGGTGTGAACACATCAACGCATTATGTAAAAGTGGTAACCCCTCTTAAGCTTAAACGATGAGTATGACCTATGATCAAATGTTTTTATTTGACTCCTCAGTCAATATACTCATATATAGATGACCTAGTCATCGCCAATTGTTTTGATAGATGCTAGAATTGGTTGTGCATGTTTTGCCACATATTTCATTTGCCATCTTATTGTGTGAGCATGTTGGTGCATATTTTCCTCATTCGAGGACATCCACTTGTTGCTTTGATTGTTTGGTTCTTTTTCTTTTTGCCAAGTGGATGGACAAGAATGCCTAAGAACCTTCTCTAGCTATCTATGCTTTTCTCATCTCAAACTCTATTCATGCTACATCACAAAATTTGATCAAGTCAGATTCGAACCACTCTATGTGAGGAGCACTCGGAGTCCCTGATTCTTCATAGACTTAAACTTCCAAAACTTCTTTGTGATTCTCGATCTGACCGATTCCTCCATTTTTGTCCCACCGAGATCACTAAGTCGATCTAGGTTTTCAATCTTGGTGCAACCGATATGAACTTTTCGGTTACACCGAGTTGCTGTAACTGTACACAGTTATGCATCTCGGTGCCACCGAGTTGTTCCACTCGGTCACACCGATAGGGTCGGGCTATATATAGTCACGGGCAAAAATTTGGAAATTTCTCTGAACCTCTTCGCTCGCGCAATAGCTTGCTCTGCCATCAGGGTCTTCGGATCGTCTCCTCGTCGCCAGCCGCCTCCTGTCGCTGGTCTCCGCCGCCGTCAACGGATTTCACCCCTGTCGTTGCCGTCGTAGCGAGTTCATCACCAAGCTAGGGTATGGACTCGATCACAGTGCTATCTGATGGAGTCATGTACCTAGGGTAGGGTCACAGACCTGATCTAAGTACCCTGCCCAAGGACACCCTTAGAAGAGATCACCTTCCAGTCGACTTACGAGGGACTCACTCGACTGACTTGAAGGACTCGACCACGAAGACTCACTCGACCACCAGAAGGTCAAGAGGCACTCTGCACTGCAACGGTCTGTAATTAAGTAGACTTTATGATAGTAAAGACACTTTATGTGGGGCGTTACCAGTAACGCCCCGGACTTAATGTACCTTAAACCCTTCATTACGTGGGTTGGCTGGGGTCCTGGCGCACTCTATATAAGCCACCCCCCTCCACAGGCAGAAGGGTTCGACACCTTGTAATCCATATACACATAATCCACTCGACCGCCTCCGGGCTCCGAGACGTAGGGCTTTTACTTCCTCCGAGAAGGGCCTGAACTCGTACATCTCTTGTGTTTACAACCTCTCCATAGCTAGGACCTTGCCTCTCCATACCTACCCCCCACTCTACTGTCAGGTTTAGATCCACGACAGTTGGCGCCCACCGTGGGGCCGGTGTTTTAGCGATTTTGTGGAGAAGTTGCGATTCTTCCGAGTACTTTCATCATGGTAGCTGGTGGAGTTTTGGTCGAGGGTCGAGAGATTCGTCTCGGTGCTCTCACCTTTGTCGCCGACGACTCCGCCTGGCTCCAGGAGGCTCCACTCGACGTCGATGCGCTCCCCGTCCGCGGTGCGACGCATTTTCGCGCATGTGTCCGCGGCATTCTGCTGCAGCAACCGTCGACCCCATATCGATCGACTCCCCTATCGACCACCCTCCCGGTCTCCCGCAGCGCAAGCGCTCGGGTCGGTCGAGGCTTCAGCGGTGGGTGAGACACGCGGTGGCTCGCCAGACGGCCACCAACCAAGTTGCGGCAATCGAGCCCGACGAATCTCTCTACGGCCTGTTCGATCTGTCGACTGGCTCCGTAGAGACTGCATCCGAATGCGATAGCAGTGATCCAGCGGCGGAAATCCTGATGGTCGACGGGCCTCGCAGCCCCCCTGAATTCGCCCGTGATGGTAGGGCAGGCGACGGAGGCGACCCCGCACGAGACCATGAAGAGTACCAGCCCGAGGCACTCGACTCTCTGCAAAGAGAGGAACTTCGCCGCAGGAACATGGATGCCCTGCATACTCCCATCGCGGGAGAAACCCCCAAGGCTCGCGTCTTGGAGGAGGCACGTTTGGCCAATTTGGCCGAACGCGCTCGCCTGGAGAATCTTCAGTGAGCACTCGACGAGCGCGCGCGGCAACGAGTTCCCGACGCCAATCGACGTCAACTCTTCCCGCCGACTCAGGTATATCGAACCCCAATCCAGAATTTAGCAGCTGCGACCCGTATAGCAGAGTCCATCCAGCCCTCTCAGTCGGAAGCTGGCAGAGGCTTGATGCAGATCAGGGATCTGCTCCGGGCAGCAGGAGATCAGAATTCAGCCGTGTCGCAGTCGCGCAACAGAATTCACAGTCGATCCGTCGCTGCGAATACGGTTCAGTCGGCTCACAGTCCCAGATCGCCTCCGCGGCGTGAAGGGCGCGAGAATCGGCGAGACCAATATGGAGACCGACATGACCGAGATGATAGGCGTCGAGTGCCCACTTCCCCTCCGAGGGGTGGGTCTTACGTTCCTCGGCAGCAAGATGACAGACGTCAGCTCAGTGCGGGGCGAAGAGTTCCAGTCGACCCCAGAGAACCAGGCTTCGACGCGCGATCCATTATTGTGCAAGGCTTGGTCGACCGGAATAGAGCCCATCGAGGTGGACTCGACAAAGATGCGCCCACGAGCAGTCGAGTGCATGTTTCTGGTCCGGAATGTTTTAGCAGAGCTATCAGAGCCGCAGTGATTCCTCCCAATTTCAGGTTGGCAACAGGAGTCGGCAAGTTCACCGGTGAGTCTAAGCCTGAAACTTGGCTTGAGGACTACCGAGTGGCGGTTCAGATTGGTGGTGGAAATGACAAGGTGGCCATGAAGCATTTGCCCCTCATGTTGGAAGGTTTTGCCAGAGCGTGGTTGAATCAGTTACCTCTAGCAGCATTTACACTTGGGAAGATCTGTCCCGAGTGTTCGTCAGAACGTTTGAAGGAACTTGCAAGCGACCGGCTGGATTGACGGAGCTGCAAGTCTGCGTGCAGAAGACCAATGAGACTCTCAGGGAGTATATTCAGAGATGGATCACTTTGCACCATACTGTGGAAAATGTGTCTGATCATCAGGCAGTCTGCGCCTTCAAGGATGGCGTCAAGAACAGAGAATTGAGTTTGAAATTTGGTCGAACCGGAGACATGACCTTGAGTCGGATGATGGAAATTGCTACCAAGTACGCCAACGGCGAAGAAGAAGACCGACTCCGAAGCGGCAAGCACAAGCCGAGCCAGTCGGAGAAGGGAAACACTAGTCGGAAACAGAAGCGGAAGGCTGAACCGGCAGCTCCTGGAGATGCTCTGGCCGTGACTCATGGAAAGTTTAAAGGGAAACCAAAAGGATCCTGGAACCCTAAGAAGGTAAAGGATAAATCAAGCTCAATCCATCAAAGTGCACATTCGGAGTTCCTGGTGGCAAGTTACTCGGTTTTCTCGTTTCCGAGCGAGGGATCGACGCTAATCCAGAAAAGATCGGCACTATTCTCCGAATGAAATGCCCTGTGCGAGTGCACGATGTCCAGAAGCTTACTGGATGCTTGGCCGCATTAAGTCGATTCATCTCACGACTCGGTGAAAAGGCATTGCCTCTTTACCGACTAATGAAGAAGGCAGACAAGTTCAAGTGGACTCCAGAAGCTGATGCAGCGTTTGCCGAGCTAAAAGCTCTGCTCTCCACCCAGCCGGTGCTTGCTGCTCCAATCAGCAAAGAGCCTCTGTTGCTTTATATCCCAGCCACAGGACAAGTCGTCAGTACAGTGCTTACGGTCGAGCGGGAAGAAGAAGGAAAAGCTTTCAAAGTTCAGCGCCCAGTGTATTATTTGTCTGAAGTCTTGACTCCATCCTAGCAGAGATATCCTCATTATCAGAAGCTTGTGTATGGAATATACATGACCACAAAGAAGGTTGCTCATTATTTCTCTGATCATTCCATCACAGTCGTCAGCGACGCTCCACTATCAGAGATTTTGCACAACAGAGATGCAACTGGTCGAGTGGCAAAATGGGCGATTGTAACGCCCCAGATGTAACTTTCCCCATTTGTACTCCAACTCTTGCCGTTTCCGGTGTCAAGTTATATTTATTTCTCGGGTTCGGGTCCTTGTCTCTGTGTGTTGTTTTCGTTTTCATGCACCTCATACCATGTCATCACGTGCATTGCATTTGCATACATGTTCATCTCATGCATTCGATCATTTTCCCCGTTGTCCGTTTTGCATTCCGGCGCTTCGTTCTCCTCCGGTGGTCATTTCTAGCTTTCTTTCGTGTGTGGGGATTAAACAATTCCGGATTGGACCGAGACTTGCCAAGCGGCCTTGGTTTACTACCGGTAGACCGCCTGTCAAGTTTCGTATCATTTGGACTTCGTTTGATGCTCCAACGGTTAACCGAGGGACCGAAAAGGCCTCGTGTGTGTTGCAGCCCAACACCCCCCCAAATTTGGCCCAAAACCCACCAAACTCTGCTCCATCGTCTCGGTCGTTCGATCACGATCGTGTGGGCGAAAACCGCACCTCATTTGGACTCTCCTAGCTCCCTCTATGCCTATATATACACCCCTCCGTTTTCGGATCTCTCCCTCTCCCCGAAACCCTAAAAAAAAATCATCCCCGCCAGATCCGCGCCGACGGACGTGTCCGCCCCGG